>NC_142802.1:3289852-3546246 GCF_049724085.1 Artemia sp. Qi Xiang Cuo | reverse complement strand
GAGACGAGACACGCACAGACACGACACACAAACAGAGTCATCGTGAGAGAGATATCCAAAAAGTTGGGTTGATCTAGGTTCACTTAGAGTGGCGCGCCACTCTAAGGGTTTTCAAGGATAACATCCGTCAGTAGACTATTTCATATGAAAGTCCAGCATCATATAGGCTGTTTATTATTATTATTTATTGGAAAACCCGTCATACAAAAAAGGAAAAGACGGAGCAATAAGCAAAAAAAAAGAAGCAATACACATAAACTTAGGAGTTATACATGTGGTTTGTAGTGACGAAAGCTGGAGCTAAGATCTAAATCAGCACTTAGAACAAATTACACAAAACGAGATAGAAAAACACAATTATGCACTGCTCTGTAGGTACGCGACATGTTTGTTTTCTTTTTTTTAGGCTCCTAAATACGGAACAAACATAAATAATATGAACATCATTGTATCAGGCCGTAATTGGTAAAAAAAAAAAAAAAAAAAAAAAAAAAAAAATAAACAGTGAATTAAAAAAGATATACAGTAGATAATCATATTAACTAGTCTAAATATGAAAAGAAACGGTAAAAAAAAAAACAGTTAAACGACACTTGCGCCCGATGGTCTTGAACTCAGAACACTCTCAACAAATGATTCATTTACTCCGATATACATAAATAACAGAAACAAGGAAATTATTCAATCAAGAACCCTTTTAGAACTTTACTTAAAGCAATATTATTAAAAGAACCGATAATTAATAAACAATTAAATTATTAGTAATATAGGCAATATATTATCAAAAAAAAAAAATTGACACCAAAATTGAGAATAACCAGCGTCACTTAAATTGGACTCATACGAAAAGAGACTAAATCATCAGTCAGTTTAAAAACTGCAACTGCAATGTTTAGCATAATTTGTATATAATTTTGCACATTCAACAAATTTGGTACGTGCCTGAGACTTGCTTTTAATTTTCTTCTTATCTTGTCTGAAATTTTGATTTTCTTTTCAGAGCATTTACAGCAGGATTGCGAGGGTGTGTAAACAAGACAGAGGAGGTCCTCATCGATTCAAGTTTCGTTGGACAACCTTTCTAAAAGGGCGACTTAATTGCTCCATTCCTGGAGACTTTCCTTTTTATTTCAATGAAATACGTAAGTATATTGTCTTTGTTTGGCGGCTGTTGGTAATCAAATAAACGGGGTTTTGCTTTGAATGCACCATATAAGGTAATCGCTCTTCCTGTATTGTTTGATTACGCTGCAAAACCGCTAAATATCTTCTTTTTCATTATATTATCATCATCATCATCATTATGTAATTTATAACTTGTCATATTGGCATTCCCAAAAACGATGGATTAAGAACAAGAAAAACAAAAAGAAGCCACAGAAAGAAAATGCATTTAGACAACTGCAAACATGGGATAAGCAGAAATGACGAAGGTGGGAAGACTCCTGGCTTCTAGCAGAAAGATTTCTAATACGCTTCTCATAACTCCATCTGGGCTCACTAATCGATACTTTTTGTACAGAAAGAAGTTACATGTCTATGTTGGGAGTTCCATCAAATACTTTGCAAACTTAAAATAACTTTAAATCTATCCCCATTCAAAGTGTTTTATTTGTTAGCACTTAGTGGCGTAATTTCGTCAAAATCCTTTGGGGAGGGGCAAAGTTGGTGTCAATATTCTCAAATCAAGTGAAAATAAGAGTGAAAAATGAAAAAGTAAGTCATATATTACCATAAATGCAAAGATATACTAAAGAAAACTAACCTGTTTCCCTGGATGCTTGAATTAAGCAAGCTTGTCTTAATTTTGATAAGATTTTTTGCAGAAACTAAATTTCAGTTGGGGGGGACTGAGATCTGGTGTGTGTGTCTGGACTTGGGGTCTGGGGGGACTTGGGTCGGTAGGGGGCAGCGCCCCCCCCTTCCCCGTTCAAATTACGTCACTGGGGTAAACATCAATAATTTATACACAATAGGGTTTTGGCCCATGGAGTTTTGAGGCCGTTTGAGGTTGTTTCGTGTACACTTGAGACAGGAATAGCGACACAGTTGTGAAATCAACTGAAGTTTGAAAGGGCCAAAAACTTGAAATTTTGTAGACTTGCAGCAGTGTGCACTCCTTGGCAACAGTTGTCTAGTTTCTCATTCAGACTTCAAGGGAAATTATGAAATTCTTAAATACGATTAAATTTAAAAAAAAAACAATTTTTTTCAACTGAAGGTAAGGAGCAACATTGAAACTTAAAACGAACAGAAATTATTACGTATATTAGTGGGCTTTCCCCCTAGTCAATACCTCGCTCTTTACGCTAAAGAACGAATTTTGTTCGAATCACAAATCCCTGAATCACAAAGGTCATTTAATTAGAATAGATAGCTCTTTTGAAAGTACTAAAAAAAACTTTAGCGTAAAGTGCGAGGTATTGACTAGGGAGGAAACCCCCTCATATGCGTAATAATTTCTGTTCGTTTTAAGTTTCAATGTTGCTCCTTACTTTCAGGTGAAAAAACTTGTTTTTTTTATTTAATTTCAGATCTTTTTTTAAATAATGCTGGGAACTCCGGCGCCCTCTTCATAGAAATGTCCCTTCCCCCAAGGAAACATCCTCCATGGAAAGATCCTCCCACTTAACCCCCTTATATGACCCCTCCCCTCCCCTACCCAGAAAAAATCCCTCCTGAAAACTTCTGTATACTTCCCAATAACCAATATAACCAATACTATATGTAAACAATGGGCAAAGTTCATAACTTACAGCCCTTCCCCCGGGAACTGTGGGGGAATAAGTCATCCTCAAAGACATATTTATTAGATTTTCGACTATGCTGAACAAAATGGCTATCTCAACATTTTTATCGGGTGACTTTGGGAAAAAAGGGAGCTTGGGAGGGGACCAAGTTGCCCTCCAATTTTTTGGTCACTTAAAAAGGGCACTAGAACTCTTAATTTCTGTTCGAATGAGCCCTCTCACGATATTCTAGGACTACTTGATTGATGAGATCACGCCTGGAAAAAAAAACAAATAAACACCCATCCGTGATCTTTCTTCTGACAAAAAATACAAAATTCCACATTTTTGCAGATAGGAGCTTGAAACATCTACAGTAGGGTTCGCTGATACGTTGAATCTGATGGTTTGATTTTCATTAAGATTCTGTCACTATTAGGGGGTGTTTCCCCCTTTTTCGAAAAATTTGATGAAACTTATGTATTTGAAATCAGCATAGAAATCTGATTCTTTTGATGTATCTACTGGTATCAAAATTTCGTTTTTTAGGGTTTCGGTTGCTATTGAGCCGGGTCGCTTCTTACTTACAGTTCGTTACCACGAACTGTTTGAAATGATTTATTCAAATTTCTCTTAGTGGATGAAAGGATTTTACATATATTTTTTTCTATTTGTCTTTAAGACTGGACAATAAAGTTCAAGTTCTTTATTCGTTTTAAGTTTTCTAATTGTGCGGTAAATTCTGTTTTCTTTTCTTTTTTGGAACATGAAGTGCTACACTTGTCGTGAATCCCACTTTAAAAATAAATAAAACCTTCATCCTAAGCAACATTTGAAAGAAAAAATATTCGCTGAAGAAGTAGATTTATTCTAGTTAATTCTCTAAAATAGTAACAAAAATTGACGAAAATGTAGGAGACAGGGCAAGGAATTTTTATTCAGTTTCTTTTATAAAAATGCAACAAAAAGGTATTTTTTTTAATCAGGGCGGAGACATCTTTGGTTTTTTGGATTCTAAACCCCTTCCCTCCCCTCCACCCCGCGCTGCCCAACTGGTGCACTACCGTGGATCGTAAAAGTTTCCTATAATATTTTTCCAATTCTTAATTTTTTATTTTGAATATGCCAATAAAAATATTTATGGAAAAAAAAATAAGAACCCATATTTTAAACATAACAGCTACCCAGGACACTTGGTTAAGAACACAACGACCTGTCTGGTGGATTGTCTGATCAAGGCACTGACACGAGACAACACATATTAACAAACTACAATACAAACGATTTTCAATAATATACAACATACATATTTAAGTATAATTGACATGTATATTCTTTACTGTTGAACAGTTTTTATTTCAACTTTTAAGGATTTCTGTTTTCCCCTCAACTTTTAAGGATTTCTGTTAACATATATGTCAGAATGAACGTTGGATTGATATTCGAGCAGGGTTTTTTTTTATGAATGAGGAGGGTCAATGAACTTGCTTGATTTTTGTCTTTTCAGTACCTTATCATAGTTAGTCTTTATTTGGCATTATTTGTGATTATTTTTATGATTTCTTAATTTACGACCATTTTATGAATACTGGACGACATTAGATATAATTTTGTTTAACGGTGAAAAAGATTTTAAAGTTTTCGCTTTGTAACACTAACTAAAAATGTTCAGTTTTGTTAAGTTTTGGCCCAATTTCTGAAGATCTTTTCAAATGCAAATAATTTTTAATTGGTTGCTCTGAAGTTGAGAAAAGTTATATGTTCGAAACCACCGAAAATTAAATCTTGTCGCATTAATTGAAAAAAAAATTCTCGTCCCATTAATAGAAAACTATTTTATATTTTATATTATAATATTATATTATAATATTATATATATATAATATTATTTTATATTATAAAATATTTTTTAAGGGAAATGAGTACTTTTAAGGGAAAATTCAAATTTATGTAAATAAACAAAACTTTTTGGGGCAGCCAAAGTCGATTTGTGCCAGATTAATGAGCAAGCAGCATTTCTTGTTATTTGTTAGAATTTGAATGCCTACTAATTTTGAGAACCCCAAAAAATTTTTTGTCAAAAAATTCTTCTTTTCAAAAACTTTGGTAAGAGGTCTGCTCAAAGAAGAATGTGAAACTGGACGGGTTGAATGAGGAGGATTTATCAGTCTGCCTGTCTCGGGTGGCTTAACGCTTTGATGGTTGTGTGAAATGAGGTGTTAAGGACGAGGGGTGAAGGAAGAGTATTTGTCAGTGTGCCGGCCTTAAGTGGCTTAACGCTGTGACGAGTGTGTATTATTAGTTAATTGATAAATTAAACAAAAACTTACCAAGTTTGAAGTTTGATTGTAATTCTACTCCAAAGAAGGAGCGCCAGCGTAGCTGAGAGTTCAACAGTCATTATAATATGCGGTGGTTAAGCTCATGATGAAACACTGAGAGTTCAATCGGGAAGGGAAATTGGGCGGGCGGTTGAACTCTCAGCTACGCTGGCGCTCCTTCTTTGGAGTAGAATTACAATAAAAAATCAAAATTGGTAAGTTTTTGTTTAATTTATCAATTATAATACAAAAGGAGCGCCTTAGCTCCGCCTTCGAGTTCAACTGAGATTTTAAAGTTCAGCATGAGCTATACCAACACTAATGATGAATAATAGCCCTATTCATTAAAAGAGGCTGTTGTAAAAAAATTCATTTATAGGAAGATATTTCAAATATAACAAATTACAGTGAATATATTCAAAAGACAGATAACTGCTGACCACTTTCAATTGGTTTATTATAAAACCCTTCAAACGTTTTGGCATTTTTCCAGCCTACATATTTTATGATTTGATTTACATCAATTCCTCTTGCTTTAAGGTGGGACGTTGAGGCAGACCGTGTGCTATGAGCACCATAAACACTGAGATCGAGACCTGCAAGAAATAAAACTTCTTTCATCCATCGAAATAAAGAGGGCTTAGGAAAGGCAGTCTGAGAATGACTATATGTAATGAAATGTGTTCTGTGTCTCTGATGATGATATTGCATGATAAAAATTATATCTCTGTTAATTATAAGCACACCTAAAGCATATAGAAAATGCCAACGAATCTAATCATTTGTTTTTTTTCCTCGGGTAGATGTTTTTACAAGCAAAATTATTTGAAGGTCAAAACTCCTATCTTCATTATGTACCATACTACTAAGTGATAAACTGGCCAAAAACTGAACTCTTTCACAAGCTGATAAAATCAATAAAACTGCTAGTTTTTGTGTTAGTGTCTTTAATTGAAGATTTTCGATATCCCAAGCTGGCAGTCTAAAGAGATCGAATACACATTTTACATCCCAAATACTTGAAATCTTGGGTAGACTAGGCCTTCTATTAAAGACACCTCTCATAAACTTCTTGGTGATGTGATTACTGCCTAACTGAAGGCTTGGTAGAATTGCCGATAAAGCACTCCTCGCAGTATTAATAGCACTGTATCCAACACCTGAGTGAAAAAGTTCCGTAAGAAATGTCAAAGTCTCCGGTAGAGTTGCCTCCAAGGCCTGGATTGTGTTTCTTCCACAAAAGTCGATCCATTTTTCAATGTAAACTTTGTACTGGCGCCTAGTTGAATCCCGCCACCCATCCATGATAATATCGACTGTGGAGGGAGAATATCCTTGGTGGTGAAGCCCTTGCCGGAGACGACGCAAGCCGCTAGGTGTAACGTCTTGGAAAATGGATGGTGCAAGGTCGATTTCTGTGGGAGAGACAAGGTAAAATTATCATTTGGTAGAAATATTGGACTTCCTATTAAAAGCTTTAATAGTAAGGGATACCATACTTGTGTGATCCAATTTGGAAAGATCAAAATACCAGTGGCCTGATCTGTTTCCACCTTCTGAAGGGTCCTCAGAAGTAAACTGAATGGGGGGGAATGCATAAAAGAAATAAGGCTTCCAATTCATTGCAAACGCATCTACGAAAAAAGATTCTGGATCTGGTTTCCAAGAAACAAATTGTTTAATCTGAAAATTTAATCTAGTCACAAACAAATCAATATCTACTGACTGACATACCAAAAAATTCAAAATATTAAATATTTCAGAATCCAATTTCCATTCCTTTTCATTATCAAATTTTTGTGATGCCTTATCCTCAATATTAACAACCCCAGGCACATGTTCTGCAGATATCCATCCTTTGCCCTGCAGTACTACCTGCCAGACCTTATTTGCGAAATAATTACAAAATTTAGATTTTGATCCTCCCATTTTATTTATATAAGCTACTGTGGTTATATTGTCAGAACGCAGCCGAACATGCATGCCTTTAATATCATGGGCAAAACACTTTAATCCCAGATAAACGGCCTTCGTTTCTAAGACATTGATATCAAATCTCTTCTCTTCTGAGGACCACTCACCTGTGACCGTTTTCATGGAATATTCATCCACGAGTGCCCAACCTAGTTTCGACGCATCACTACACAAATATTTGTCAATTGATCTAGACTCAATTGCTTTAGAAGCAGGATTGGCAATATTCAACCACCATTGTAATTCCAAATTTACATCGGATGGTAAAGTTATCCTTGCCGCAAAATTACCTTTCGCGTACCTTAATGCTTGAGTTTTCCACGATTCATCTTTTCGGTAATATAAGGGCCCTAATTCTACTGCTGGAAATGTTGAAACAAGAACGCCAAGAGTTTCAGCCAATTCTTGAATCGTAGTCAATTTTTGACTAAGAATTTTTGAAACCAAATGTATAACTTTTTTTAATTTTTCTTTCCGGCAGGAAAATACGCATTGATCGCGAATCTAACAAAAAGCCCAGAAATTCTATTTGTTGGCTTGGAATGAGAACTGACTTTCGCGGGTGGATCACAAACCCCAGTTCTGACAGTAATTTCGCTGTTTCATAGACATTATTTTGACACTCTAAATATGACCTTCCCAGAAGGAGAGAATCGTCTAAATACGTAACTGACAAATACCCTTTTCTTCGAAGCAGAGAGATAACAGGTTTCATAAGTTTCGTAAGAACCCTCGGGGCAGATGATAAGCAATTCGGCATTGAAGTGAACGCATAACAAAGGTCAACTTGAAAACAAAGCCACATTTGATCTTCAAAATCAACAGGGAATTAATAATAAAACTCGACTAGGTTAATAGAGGCCATATAACAATTTTTGTCATCAAAAGAATCGCAGAATGAACACTTTCCATTTTAAAATGGTAATATTTAATGTTTTCATTAAAATTTTTAAGATTAAGAATAAACCGGGGAGACCAATCTTTCTTTGGGACTGTAAAAACGGGAGAAATACAACGTATTTCCTTTATTCTGAAGTCGGGTACTTTAACAATAGCACCTTTATGCAATAAAATATCAAATTCTTTTCTTATAGCCTCTATTTTTTCAAACGTAAAACTTTAGTTTTTTGTTTTCAAAGCTCTTAGTGGTGTTATCTCAAATTCATTCTTGTGGCATGAGGCTAAAATATTCAAAATATTCAAATCACTGGTTATTGACTGCCATTTTGAGACGTACTTAATAATTCTCCCCGCTTTAAAGTTATCAGCCAAATGTTGTGACTGCCTATTGAAATTAACAACAAAATCATAAAAATCAAGAGCGGGGTATGATAAATAGTACATACCAGCTATTTGCGCTCCCTTTTCTGGAAATTCTGGAATTTGGACCTCTCTTGACGGTCCTGGCCCTGCTTTCTGCGATAATTTGGACGGGGGGCCTTTTTCTGCCATCGGCGATAACGGTTGGCCCCCCCTTGCACTTTTTGTGGTTTTCTAAAGGATTTTTTCAAATCCACCACGGATTTAACTTTAGAGGTTGTTTTGGCAATATCTTTGCCGAAAACGTTCTCCGTGACTTTGACTTCAGGAGCACATAAAGCTGATGCTACAGTGGGATCTGGGCTTAATTCGAATTTCATCGCATGACGTCTTTTTAAACTTAGATCGTAATTGGTGAGGCCAAGCATGTGAACTGCATCAGTAAGGTTTTTGACAACCTTTTCTTTAATATGCTCATTTTCTAGCTCCAGAATCGCATTTGCTGCCTCTAAAACACTGTTGAGTGAGCAATTGTCCGCTGCACTTGAAGTGCCTTAGCATCCCTCTGTTTAGCCTGTGATGAGAGAATAGCCCAAATTTCACTATTCACCTTTGGAGGAACAATTTTTTCGGTATTCGCAGGCCTAGGGTGGTGCTCAAATAATTCTTTTAGCTTCACTATTTCCAAAGGCTGAAAAAAAGTTCTATTTGCAACTTTGGCAAGTTTCTTATGGATCTTGGGACCCTCTTTGGCACCAGAACGTTCTTAAGAAATCTTTCTGAATCGAGCGTTATTTGCCGTGTCTTCTTTTAATCTTTTACCTTTGTGTTTTTCGGAGAAGCCTTCCGCTTTGTGTCATGGATTTTTGTGGGGCTCCGAGAGCAAGATTTTTTGTTCCTAGAACTAATTTCAGGGCTCCGAGAGCCATACCGAGCACGAGTTTGAAATCCTGGGCTCCGAGAGCCATTTGTTTGATCGCTATCACTTGAGAGTATTCTGCGACGCGAATGAGCTTTATATTGCCTGCCACGCCTCTCACGATCATAATCTTCATCGATTAAATTGTCCAACAATCCAATCACTAACTCACTATCACTCATTATTTAATTTGGTCTGAATCAAAGCGAATGCTAATGTCAACTGGTTTTGTTTTGGTCAATCGAGGCGATTGCAAAGGTCTATCTCAGTTGAACTCGAAGGCGGAGCTAAGGCGCTCCTTTTGGAGTAGAATTGATGAGTATGAAAATTTTTGCTAAGAGATTATTTAAGAATATATCTTCCCCTCTTCAAGTATAAGGATTAGCTATAAATACATTATAAACAAAACAATTCCTTTTATTTTATATTATTACACTCCTATTAAGCTACCTTGCCCCCTCTCCCCCTTAGGTAGTGAGGCCTAAAACATATACTGGTCCATCATCTGCCAATTTTGAGCTTTCCAACTCAATATATAAAAGGGAATTGCAGGAATAAAAATAGTTGTCGTAGATAGTACTGAAAAACATTTTCCGGTTCAAGAATTAGGTGCAAAATTTGAACCAATTATCCTGAAAAAATGTTTGTCATATATTCAATAAAATATAAAGATCGACAGCAGCAATTGTTAGCATATTCCTGGTAAAGAGGATAATCATAATTCTTGTGTCTGGACCCAGGCTATTCAGCTCTCTCTAGTGGCATGATTTGACAGATTATTGTTGAACGCATCTAGGCTACATGGTCGTTTGAGACTGCAATGGAGATCTCTAGTCTTTTTTTCCCACCTTCATCCGAGGTGACAGAACCCACGACTTGGTCTGAGGTCAATGTTGCACTGCGTTTAGCCTTGTCTTTACTTTTCTTCTCTGCTTCCTCCGTTTACAATGCACCACCCATTTTACGAGATTGTTATTTAATTGTTATTGTTAGATTGTTATAGTTAGATTGTTAGATTGTATATGTTAAATTGTTAGAATGTTAATAGTTTCCGATAGACATGGCTAAACCACGTCATGTGTTCTGTTGTTGCGGTTTTTTTTTATCAATTCACTGATAATTCAACCAATCAGTTCATATCATACTCTTAGCACAGACCTGTAAGGACCATCTCTGATATCCGTATAGAAGCAAAGAGTGGACGGCTGCTTCATATATCTTGTTTTATTTCTTTAACTGGGCAAGTCTTTTACTTTACATACTCTTACTCAGTTGAGCAAAGACTAAGATGTAGAAAATATTCTGCTTTAAACTATCTCACTACAATCACCATATGTCGGTGAGTGAAGAAAACTTTTTCACTACCATTTGTCGGTGAGTGATCTAAGATTTTTTTTTTTAATTTAAAACATCTAGACTAGTATTATTAACAGAAAATCTGTTTGCTGCTAGCCAGGAAAATAGATTTTGCCATTTTCAGTCAATCAATTTCTCCGTGATAACTACGCTGTATAAGTATTGCTTGCGCATCATGTAAATGGTTTCACCCACCGGGATATACCGGGTTTCACCCATCGGGTTGTCATAGTGCCACTAGTCCCACTCATAGTCGCCAATAGAAAAATCAGGGCTGACATCAACACCTTTAGTCTGCTAGCGAATTAGATTAATAACTAAATTAATAGGTCATATAAACGAAATTTTGAAAGTGAAAAAAGTGCCCTCTATCTATAAATTTCTTGTTGGGAATCTAATGATGATCTAATAGCGTCTTGCGCAAAACCAAAGGGGGATATATATATATATATATATATCTCTTTTATGAAATGACTTACGGTATTCCTGAAAGTCATTCAGTAGGCACATTTGCAGAGTTGTGGGAAATTACCACCCCCTCTTATTTGGAGACTTCTCATGATTTGAAATTAAGAAAAGAAATGATTAAGTGTATCTAGCTGGTTAAACTAAAATAGAAATAAGTTATTGACGTACACACTATTTATTACATTTTTTCTTATTTTACATGCCATGGATAGCATAAAACTATATTTCCGCTCGTTTTGTTTTAAATACTATGACACACCAAACGTCGATTTTTATTATTATTATTTTATTTAATAATATCAATTATTAGCAAAAACTTAGCATAACTACATCCCTTCTAAATACCACGATATTAACTGCCGTGGCGAATATATCTTCAATATATCCTGCCAAAACTTAATATTTGCCTCCAACCCTAGTTTCATTTTTACCTAAATTGTCACAGCTAATATGTATCGGCGTGAAACCATTAGGGGAACTTGAGGTGAACTTATTCGAGGCTATAAATTGACTTTGAATTGCTATTGGTCTGGTAATCACGCGACCTCACTAGGTGGAGAGTTTCTGTAATGAACTCTAAAATCTGTTTCATCCAGTGTTGAGAAACTAAATTTGAAAGCTTTCATATCCCTCTAATTCTTGTTGTAAACCAAGAAATTATTTTGTATTATCTAAGCATGTCCACGGATTAAGATTGATATTTCGGGATCAATTCATCTTATTAGGAAAACCTGTAACTAACAAGGACAGTGAATATGAAATCTGATTGTTAGAATTATTGTTCTATTCATATAACATATTATATCATATATTAACATATAATATTATATATTATATTATGTAATATTATATAATCATATTATATATGATTGTTAGAATTAAAAGGGCGACATATGCAATTTTGTTGAAAATGAGTTATGTATGTGTCGTGGGTAAACTCAGTCCGAGGAGTCAAATTGTGCAGTCAGAATTGCCTTATCTTGTACCGTTACGAAGATAAAAAAAAGGCATCCGCCATTAAGGGGCGTATGTCTCTATTTTATCGGGTCTTGTTGCAATTCAGAATGACAGAAGAGGATTATCTTGCGGAGCTATAACATGGGGACCTGGCATTTGTATCCTTTTTTGTCAAGGAGAAAGGAGACATACCCCATAAAATGGAACAGTTTTGAATTCGCTCGGAATACTTGTTAATTTATACCACTGAAGAGAGCATAACAATTTGGTTTAGAATAGGTTCCCTTTATCTCCATTAGCATCATCCTTCAGAACGACCACACCCGACAATTTTTTTCAGTTTTATGGCTCTCCTGAAAAAAAAAAAATGGCGTATGTCGCATTTTTGATTATCAAAGCGAACAATTATTGTTGGACTGGAAACCCACACTACCGTATATATCTTAAAAATTGGACAGAATAAAAATATCAATTTTTATTAAAAAGACTTCCATTAACAGTTGTGCAGTTTTTGGTTATAGCTTGTGCCAAATTAAAAGAAGAAACGTGGTTGAATACTCAGCAAAAAATAAGCTAAAAACACATGGCACTAAACAGCTTAATAAGCTGTACCTTTCCTTTGGGATCTTTGTGTGATGATCTTTGGGAATCAAAATATTATTGGTTTTTGCGCTTTTTACGAACGAAAAGCGTTGTCCAGTTAAACTAAAGCTCAGTTGATTTCGCGATTCAATGTGGCAACAGTGACAAACGTGTTATTGCCTTAAAGCTTCATAATTATGAAGCAGTGAAAAGAAAAGATCGTACAAAACTTGAGTTTTCAGGTATGAATAGACCTAAGATCCATCCAGAGGACAAAAAGTGTTTTTATTTTGATGTCCTTAGGACTTTAAAGTCATTTCTTCTTTGTGGCCTAGATGACTTCTTGGAGAAAGTCTTGAGGACTTCTTTGATGTTCATAAGACTTTAAAGGAGCTCCTTTTTTATTGTCTGAATAACCTGTAGGCAGTTCTTGCTAAGGAGTTTCCACTTCAGCCAGTTTACGCAATTTTAAGTTCTTGACCCTCCGAGCCTATACGTTGCTCCACGGCTGTACCCTTAGTCCTGCCTCATGTCTACACGAATTTCCCAAATTTTTAGCCTCATGCTATTAACACTATAGTACACGGCATTATACTCAATTATGATCCCATGGTGTTGGGTGTCTGAGCAGTAACAGACTAAAGTTTCCAGGTAATTGACAACAAATAGTATATTTTGACAAACATAATCAAAAATGAAGAAGAAACTTTTACCATCAGGTATGGTGACCCCCCACAGTAGGGGACAAGTCTACGCAGCTGTTCTTTGAAATCTCATAGTTTTGTGATATTTTCCACAATTCTTCTGACATATACTTTGCCTATTATTTGCTGTTTTGACAGATTTACCCAGTACCACCCCTTTTACTACCTCTCCTGTGGAATACATTTCTAAACCATAAATAGGCCATCCAAAACCAAAACAAGCTGCATGCAAAGGCATATTTGGACAAATTGCACTTTGAACTTGTTTGGTTGAATGAAAATGACGATACAATATTCTCGAAACAACAGATCTCAGACTCGACCACTGTTGCCTACACCTTGGAATAAATTGTACGGGGTTTTTCAACTAAAATCGTACCACAAAAGATTAATTTGTACCATCTGAATAGTAGGTTAAAATTTTGCCCCAACAAGAAGAAAATTTTTGACTAACTAAAACTTGAATAGATGTCCGAATCGGAAAGGTGCAAGTAAATCCGAAATGTACTAGAAAATTTTATTGTACCAAAAAATTTCCTTATGTACCGTATTCTATCAGGACCTCCAAATTGTACCAGAAACGGTATAATTGTACCGCGTTGGTAACACTGGACTCGACCCCCTGACTATTCCCTAAACTGCTTTCTTTTATCAGTTTTTCAGCCAATCAAATCTTAAGACGCACTTCTAAACATTAAATAAAAATGTAAGATGCACTTCTAGCATGAAAAATTATTAACACTTGCTCCTATTTCAACTAGCGGATGTGACTAACTTCCTTCAAAGCACATTTATTCCATAGCACATTTCATCGGTGTGACTGTAAGCTCAACCAGAGTCGACCTAGCTCTGAATGGGAACCTGGAGAAATCTGGGGAAGGTAAACAGGAAAAGTGTGTGAAAGCAAAGGATGACTGGCCCCAACCACCCTTGCACTTCCTGGCTGAAGGGCCATGAAACGGAGATCAGCACCGCCGATAGGGACTGTAAAATTTAAGTGCCGTATTCCTTACCTTTTTACCGTTTACATTTCAAAGGAACCTTTTTGCCAAGTTTAAATTCTTCAAATTATATTTATTTGAGTTCCTTGGCCTAAACGCTTTCATTATAGATATGTTGAAATATTTCTATAGGAGTAAGTCTACCTTCTTATTTGCATGTTTCTTCTTCATTTGAACGATTTTTTCTCCCTCTGAAATGTTTTTAATAGAAAAATAAAAGATGCACTTAACTGAATCTTATATTTTAAGAAATATATCTGAAGTCATTGTACAATCTTTTCCAGTATTTTGTTTAACTCGAGAAGAATATTTTGCTTTTGTGTTCTCTTTTCCAGGGAAATTTTCCAATGAATGCTATTAGCATTTAGTGAGAAATTTCAAGCGTAAAATGGCACTTTTAGGCATTTGACGTGGCGTGGAATTGGAAATAATGGAGTTGGTTTCTCATTAATGATTTTCTGAGAACATCTGGATGAAAAAGCTTCGATCTTCTATTGTTGCACTAGAAAATAGAAAATATCTTTGTTATTAAGGTTTTTGCTTGGCGGAGCGATTTTTCTCTTCTTTATTGTGGAAGCTATGGTGATTGCTGTATTTAGTTCGCCCTCAGATTTTGTTGGAGACAAACCAATTCTTTTTTTTGTCAATTCTGTTCGACGTTTTTTTGTTATTTTTTTTTCTTTTTTTTCTTTCTTTAGAAATTAAAATTAGATTTTTTTTCAAAGTAACTTTGACGGGAATTCCGAACTAGCACCACATAGAAAGAAAAAAAAATGTTAGGAACCAATTGAACAAAAACACAAATGACAGGGTTAATGTGCGAACTGACCACAACGCATAAAATGGATCAAAACTAACAAACAGAAAATAGGAAAATCAGGAAACAGGACAGGAAATAGGAAACACTTTAACAAACAGGAAATATCTAATGTTCGACCAAAGAAAGAACCCAACTCTTTCTGCATCTTAAAGTTTTATAATAGATGTGTGTACGCTTGGGAACGATGTTAGCCAGTAGTGTTCACGGCGTTTCTAAATTGAAAAGTTAAAAAAAGAAAAGAATGATATAGAGGTACCATCATGTCTTCATTTTCCTAATTGTTGTTTTCCCTCTCCTACTCCCCCCCCTTTTTCTCTGTGTTTCTCTCTTTCCATTTACCTCTCTCCGCTCAATCAATCTTTCTTCTCGTTCATCTCAAACGCGAATATCTTTTTTTCGTTAATATGAAAACAGTAAATTAATCCGAGTTCTTATCAATAAATAGTTCACAGTTCATGTTTATTTAACTACCCTAAGTCAACTAGATATAACTAATCTTCAAAGAGGAAAATTGGTCTTTTGAAATAATTCCACATAATTTGATGGAACGGAACTTGAGAAGAACCTGGAGTAATGATGACATTGAAGTACCCCAAGTTTCCGTTTTAATAAATATGCTATGGGATGGTTTTTTTTATGGAAATAAATTGGCTCATCTGGCTGAGGGATAAGGAAAAAAAAGTTTGTCCAGTGTTACAGAGAATGTCTTGTTTTTCAAACGGTAGTAAATTCAGGTCCAGTCGCTTACCGCTCGAGTATTTTTTGTACTTGTTAAGAATCCAGTAAACACGCGATAAGTGAAGTTTCGTTAATGCTAAGGAAATAAAACAAAATGTAATGAAAATATAATAGTTTATGAACAAGTTTGGGCTATATATTTGCACGTTAAAGGGGGGGGGGGGGGGGTAAATATAGCATATATTAAATACGTAACGTAACCTAACCTAACCTAGGTACCCTTTTTGCCCCTTTAACCCCCAAAAAACTAAAGTTTAAATCTCTGTCACGGAGTGAGCAATATCTCACAAGACAGCGGAAATCTGTTTTTCATAAAGCATTTTTTAGATTTCGATGCGATCTTTCTCGCGTGTTTACTGGATTCTTAACAAGTTATGTATTTTTTTCGCTTTTGTAGTTCTTTTCTTCCTCGAGACCAGCAATATGCGTGAATCAATTTTTGAGAATTCCTGCTTCGTCAGAGGCTTGGGTGGTTGTCAAAACTAGGGTAAAAGGTGATGCAAATTACAGAAACTTTATGCGGACAATCTTAATAATCATCAAGGTCTTGGGAGAGTTTTTTATGATCAGTTTTATAAATTTTATCTATTAATTCAAATTTTATGGTTGTGAAAAAAAAGTCAGAAATCACAGTCTTGGAGGCCAGGAAATTTCTTGTAGACATAGGCACACAAAGCATAAGCTTCAGAGAAGATCAGGTTGGATAAATAGGAATGTATCTTTTGAAGCTGAAATATTGGCTGTTTGCAGATCGTCATTTGTTATTTGAAATACTTCAAAATGAGTTGATGGAATTGAAATTGAGAAAAAAAAATGGAGAAGCAGTCATTTTTTGTTCCCCAAGTTTCCACATCAATAAATGAACGGCTTGTGTCTTCCTTTTGTTAAACTAAATCCCTCGATCCTCTGGTTGAGCGAGTTTTTCAAAAAGGCGGTTTATTCTTGCGGAGAATGTCTTTTTAAATGGCAATCAATTTCGTTCCAGTTGTGTTGCAATTTAACGATTTGTCCTAATCTTCTTTTTGGGCTTATAGTTTGTTTCTATTGCTTAAGCCTTTTTACGTGTAAATTATGTTACCTGAAATTATAAAAAAGTAAATCGTAATTTGTTGGGCTACACACAAAAGGACGCATATCACATTATTATTATTTTTTCTTCTTTTTTTGACTACAAAAACAATATTTTAAGCCTTCATCGAAATAATTTTTCCCTCAGGGCTTCATATAAAAGGTAGACTTTACGTAGCTGAATAACGTGGTTGAAATTCAGTATGTGGCGTGTGTGTGGTACTCTTGTGTTTGGTTAGGGCAGTGGTTCTCAAACTGTGGTACGCGTACCCCTTGGGGGTACGCAAATCATTTTAGGGGGTACGTGGCCAACCAACAAAAAAAATAAAACAACCCTTTAACTCTGAAACTGGCAATTTTATTTATATTTTAGCTATAGTTTACTTAGTATAGTTACTTAGTTACTGAGAAGGGATACCTAAAATATTTTGTGGATAAAAAGGGGTATAGTGTCTAAATAAGTTTCAGAACCACTGGGTTAGGGTATCTTTGTAGCGGGATTCAATATTTTAATCCTTACTATATACATATATTTAATTAACATATATTTAAAAAAAGAACAAAAATGAAGAAAAATGCAATTTTCACAAACAAATAAAAAATTAACCTTATAGGAACCACGAATCAATCCTTGCAGAAGTAAAGGAATCTGAAAAAGGCATAATTGAATAATGTGGTCTCAATTCGGTATGCAGCGTATGTTTGGTAGTCTTTATTTTGGTATTACATGTTTGTGACAGAACTTATATATATATATATATATATATATATATATATATATATATATATATATATATATATATATATATATATATATATATATATATATATATACTATAGAAAAGTGTAATGTTGACGAACAAATTAAAAATAAACCTTATAGGAACCTCGAACCAATACTTACAGAAGTAAGGAAAAGAATCTGAAAAGGTGTAACTGAATTACACCGTTTGTGTTGTCACAGGTTGTTGAAAGAAGGTATAGACCAATCAGGTGTAATCACTAGAAGTGATTACACGTTTGACACTGGAAGTGCAAGAAGGTCAAGTACAGCAGAAGCAAGCTCTCTAAATGAAAACTCACCTGCTCGTGTAGTACGCATTTACTACACATTTCAACTACTACACTTTTGTGTAGTAGATGGTAGTAGACCTATATAGATCCTTTTTTTAGCCCAGAAAATACCAGGATGTCAATTTTCCCCCGAAAAATATAAAGTTATTTTCGAGGTTAGGTTAGGTTACGTATTTAATATATGATCTGCTTTACCCCCCCCCCCCCTAATGTGTAAATATATAGCCCAAATTTGTTTCTAAACTATTATATATACATCCCATTTTTTTTTTATTATTAGCATTAACCAAACTTGAATTCTTTAGTGGAACAGTACCAATAATAATAATAATAATAACGGGTTCCCGGCCCTTTTGACATTTCATAAGTTTTAACCTTGAGTAACAATAAAAATTTCTGTAATTGTTGTTTCAGTCTGATTTTCTTTTACTCTAGGTTTTGAACATACTGGATATAGATTGAATGCCTAATAATTAGGTATATATGCCCCAAGGATTAAATGGGCTGATAGAACGAAGTTGAAGCTTAAAAGGAACAAAATTATCACCCCTCTACTTCTGCCCTCATAAAATTGACTAGCGCTTTACTGAAAGCAAAAAAATGGAATAAAGGTTGTTGCTCTCACTGCTAGAAAAAAAAACAGCCTCTTAGTGGGCTGTACCTATTATCAATTATCGCCTCTGAGCCTCTGGAGCATATTTATCCGTAAATTTGAAAGTGATATGCTAAAAGCTTGGAACAAAACAGAGCAGAGGAAGATTTTCTGTTTGTTTCTAAGTATTCCTTTAAACTTAAATAACACTGTTTTTCAAGAAGATCACGGTATGCAAGCAATAAACCGAGTGTGTAAAGGTCAATTTGCCTTTATTTATTTTTTGCGTTCAGTGAAGTACTTTCAATTTTACGACGGCATGCTTGGAGGGAGTTTGTTTTTGTTGGAGGGGTGTTTGTTTTAGTTTGTTTGGGGGGGGTTTATTTTGTTTGTTCTCAGAGCTCTTTTTTATTTTGACCTGTACTTATGTGTAGGATAATTATCTGATAATTTAGTTGTGATTCCATAACATTCAGAATGCAAGGAAAGTTTCATTATATTTTTCGCACAATTTTTCGATAGCTTTTCAACCTGAGTTTGTAATATGGATGAATTTCTTGCGCCTGGTATTAGGCCGGAAGTGGATGCTCATAAAAAAAAGGTGTCAGGGTATAATGGGTAACCACAGTCTAAGACACATTATAATTATATTACGGTCTAAGACCCCAGAATGGGTAAATGACCAAATAGATATAATAATAATAATATATATAATATATATTGAAAACCCGTCGTATACAATAAATGTACAATGACAGAGTATACAAAAATGCGAAAAGAGGAAACAAAACGATAATATACTAAAGAAAAGAAAAAAATAATAACAACAAAAGCAACAACTTCTTAAATAGTATACAAAATAGTACGAAAAGTGGAAACTGAAAGATAACATACTCAAAGATTACAACAGAAACAACAACTTCTTCGAAAATAGCCACAAAGACAACAACTTTTGAAAGGAGAAAAAAAAAAGAAGAAAAAAAAGAAGGAAACAAGAGGGAAAATTAAACAAGCAAGCTTGCCCACTCGTGCTTTAGAATTGCTGGTTTTGTTTTTTGCCGGCTAATAAGTGTCTCAACAGCTAGATTTGGGTCCGCTAGGTTGTAGCGCCGAATCAGAAAACTATTTTTTGTCCAAGGTGGCAATTTTAGTAGGTACTTTGCAAAACAGAAAAATAAAGAGCGGATTTTAGACTTTTCACAGTTTGCCAATAAATTCCAGAAAGGGGTCACATATAATATATGTGGCAGAGCGGTAGCGTTGTAAATACTTGCCAGTAGTGGATGGTTAAATCTCAGAGTGGATTTAACGATCAAAGCATAGGAGCTGGATATTCGCCGTTCAAGATGCGAGATCAGGAGGGAGCGGGTATGCTGTAATGAGGAATCTATTGGCAGCCCCAGATATACTATTTTATCAACTGGTTTTAATGAGCAATCACCTAGTGTGATATTAGTAGGAGGGTCATTCTTCCAATTGTAAGGTAAGACTTCTGAATTTTGAGATATTAATCACAGACTAACTTTCTTGTATTTGGACTGCAAACATGAAAATGTTTCTTAAAGGTAGTTAAGAGTCTGGCTGAGAATCAACGTGTCGTCAGTAAAGAATACTCGGGATACACCAATTAACCTGAACCGGTTGAATAACCAACAGCTGTTCTGAGGTTCAATAACCTAGTTGTTGAAGAAATTGGGGGATAAAACTGCTCCCTGACGGGCACCTTTACGGACTGGTATCAAAGCTGACCGTGGGGCTGGCGGAAGGCCTTTATCGGGAGGGAGCTTGAGTCGCACGCGAAGGCGAGAATAAAGATCACGGAAAGCCCGGATGATATTTGAGTTCACTCCTCTTTTAGCTGAGTTTAGCAACATAAGTGCATGAATCAATGAATCAAACGCTCTCTGCAGGTCTAAGCCCCCGATCGTTAGACTTTCTCCTGATTTGTGTGCATCCAGGAGTGCATATGCAACGACATGGAGCGCTTCCGCACAACTAATGCCGCGTTGGAAACCGAATTGTCTTGGTGGACTGCAACACAGTTTTTCAAACTCATCTACGAATAAATGTTTAAATAACTTGCAGAGAGAGGTAGCAACCGTGATTGGACGGAAAGAGGAGCATTGCATGGTAACATTTCCTTTTTTAGGAACTGGCGTAAGATCTCCAATTGAGAAAGTGGTTGGGACAATACCCTGAATGAGGATAATCTGCATCAGGAGGGTTAAATGACTAATAAGAGCAGGCTCACCACTTTTTAAATGAAGTTTACTGATCCCATCAATCCCAAAAGATTGTTTAGGTTTTAAGTGAGAGGTAGCCTTGCACACAGATCCCTCCGTTACAAGATAGTCACTCCGAGGAAAACTATTTAAGCAGTCGTTTAACTCAGCTTCGTATCTTTCATTGAGGGCTGGGTCAGGAGGCGAAAATTCTGACCCATAATATGCGTACCATTCAGAATCAGGGATAGCAGATGCGGATAAAGACTCATCGCTTTTAGAGGACAGAAAACACCAAAGGAGAGAAGGATTAATTTTGGCCCGTGTAGATTCGATATCAATCATCTTTTTTCTGTGAGCTTTTAGCTCCTTTGCGAATTTTCTTTTTGTGAGCAGGCGGAGTGAATTGACTACCCCCGAACGGGGTCGTCCACAAGAAACTCAAAATTAAAGCCAAAATTTAGACTTAGAATGGATATCCACTGACTGTGGATTTTAAGACCAGCCAGGAAGGGTATGATGACTGGGTCCACTTAGCAAGGTAGCAGCTTTTTCAGAACAGCAAAGGGAATGACCAATTTATGCTCAATAAAGGTCAACTGATTGTTGTGTTTCCTCCCTTGAAAGAGCAGTTAATCCAGAGAGAAGATGGAAAGGGACACGGATCTTACTAAGGACTCTGGCGGCTTCTTCTTGCAATAAAACAGGTTTAATTTTACGCCAATCACGGCGAGACCTAGGAGGTGTTTTCGAAGTTGTTTGCGTTTGTGTATCTGGGCTGTGGCAAGGAATCTCAGCTGAGAACTGTGTTGGTAAGTGATCAGACAGCTGAAAATCAAGCACAACCTTGACAGGCGAAATCCTGAGATTTGTGGACGCAACGACGTGATCGAGATCTGATCTGGACATCGAGGTGTGTACATGTGTAAAATTTAAATCTTTGCACTTGAGGTCTAACTGGTCTCCAAAAATACTAAGCAAAAACGTAGAACGTAAAGACCTAGATAAGAGCGGTTCATTCAAGTTGCAATTGAAGTCACCAACTAATATGCATTGAAGGCTTAAGGATCTAATAAGGCTAATGAACTAGCCGAGTTTATCACTAGAATATGTAAAAGAACACTCATCAAGGTAATTTTTTGGCGAAAATGCGTTAATAAAACACAGCCCTAAACACAAATCGGCAGAAAATTATCAATGATTTCGAATACACTAGATCTTAGAGTCGAACGAATAAAAATGGCAATACCACCGGAGGGTCACCCTTTTCCACTTAGCTGCTTCGCTGAAACTGAATAAACCGATACTGAACTATTAAAACTAAGAATACTTTTACTGCGGCTTGTGACGAAATGTTCTTGTAAACAGACAACTTCATTTTGCTCAAAAACAACATCTAAGATCGGAATTTTATTCGCGAACGAGCCATTAATGTTCCACGATAAACATTTAACTGCAGAAGCTTCAGATGTCATTTTTTTTGTGGATTACTCTTTGAGGGACATTTTACATTGTAACACGTGTGACTGCCGATTTTGCATTCAACGCAGAATGTCGGCTGTGAGCATGGTTCATCTCGCGTAGAACGATGTTCACTTGAGGCACATCTAGAGCATAAAGGTTCAGCTGTACACTGGGAAGCGAGATGACCGATTTTGTGACAGTTATATCATCGTCTTGGCAAGAACTTCAACGGATCAGCAGGCAGACGCTCGTAGCCGATAATCACCGAAACACTCAGAAATTGTTGGAGCTCACTGGAAGTGTCAAAATACACTTTGAAAGAACGGGATTTTCGGCACTGTTCAGTCTTCGCAATATTCGGGATTAGATTTT
The DNA here is from genome assembly GCF_049724085.1 of Artemia sp. Qi Xiang Cuo. NCBI lineage: Eukaryota > Metazoa > Arthropoda > Branchiopoda > Anostraca > Artemiidae > Artemia > Artemia sp. Qi Xiang Cuo. Next base: position 3,523,625 of record NC_142802.1, on the reverse strand, counting down.
TTAGTCCTTCACAGTTTATATCCTCAGGGACATTTCGAAGCACAGCTATGTGCAGGGGTTCTCGAACAGTAATTTTGAGATCGGGTTTGGAAGATTTCGCTTTCTCAACGATTTTCGCTGCTGCAGCTTTCGACCTGACCACTAGCTTCCATTCGTTTGCAGATTTGCAAAGTTCACTAATGTCATTTGTATTTTCACAGAAACTATCTATGGAAGCTGTCCGGTCATTAGGGTCATTGAGCTCCTAGGGGGGATTTTTCAAGACAACAGAATAGGTAGAGTTTCTGGGCTTGGACGTTTCATGTGTACTACGACTGCTTGTGAAAATACTGGTGGCTGGAGCGGACTGGATAGCCAAAAAATTATCAAGCTTCCGAGAAAATTCATTTACTTTGGCAGTAACTGTTGCATTCACCGCATCTCCGATGACCGGAACCGAGCAGGGGTTAAAGATGACAAATTTTGGCATGCTCACATTATTTTTCGCAGCTGTAACTAGAATTTTGCATATTTCAATGATATTGCCTGCATCTTTAGAATAGATAACAGGACTAATCGTAATATTCAACTCGGTATGAAGGATTTACTTTGGCTTTATAACATCTTCATGTGTCTAGAAAGCAACACACGCTTTTATGATACACTCCAATTTTATCCCATCTGTAAGTGCTCTCGTAACACAATTCAGTAACGGATTCAAAATAATTTTTTCACTTTCAGCCATCGTAGTTCTAAGCGTAATTGAATCTCAATGTAAAGTCACAAAATAATGATTTACCCGCAAGGGGGGCTTTTTTAAGTCCCCCCACTTTCCAATAAACACCTTCTAATTATCCAAATGAAATAATTCAATCCAAATGAAAACTCAATCCAATCTAGCAGGCAGTGACGTCACAGTGGAGTTATAGCTTTGTAGTCCGAGAAATTGTTTTCAAGGTCACTGAATCATTTTTTTTTTGGGGGGGGGGGTCAAGCAAATTCAATTTCTAGCCCAAAGGTACCAAAATTTGAAACATTATAGCCCAAAAACCCACCTCTCGGGTTTTTAGTGACTTGCCCCGCGAAGATAAAAATATGATAGCCCAATTGGCGGGAAATAGCCCAACCTGGCAACACAGCTCACTGCAGCACCAAGCCGCCTCCATCCAACACAGCTGCGCGAGCTCGTTTTCCGCCTAAATCTATTCAAAGCTTCATTCTTTACACCCTGTCTTAAGTCCCGATTGTCTTTAAATCCTCCCTTATGACATCTTCCCATCTCATTCTGGGATGTCCTACTTTTCGTCGTGGCATACCCATCTTAACCTTTCTTTCGAACAAAAAAAAAGGATTAGCAAAAGGCAGAAGCATGTCGCAAAAACAGATGAAAATGGAGAAAAAAAATGTATATCAACCATGCTATTTAATTAAGGAGTAGCATACGTGGAACACAGGAGTTCCACACAAGGAGTTCCACATACGCGGAACATATTCCTTTTTACTCATTAAAGTGATTCTTTTTTTTTTTACAGTGATTTCTTAAAATCACTTTTCTAAAAGTGATAGAAAAATCAAAAGAAGCTGCGTTCTAGCAATCATATTAATTTCCCTTTTTCTTTTGTTAAAAAAGAAAATGCCTTAAAAATTACGAATATAAAATTAGAGATTACAATTGTCTCAATATTATTTTTATTTTACTTCTTCTGGTACTGCATTTCTGTCATTTCTTTTACTTCTGACGCCGTTCAAAGCCCTAAAATGCATAATTTTACGAACTCGTTAGAGTTGGTTTTTATCTCAAACATATGAAATTGTGATTTCTAATTGAGTTTTAAATATCGATTGAAAAAGAAAGAGATTAATGACTTTATGCAGGAGAAAGTACGATCAAAGTACATTCCTAAATTTCATGTCCAGAGATTTTTTTTTATGCAAAAATTTGTTATGTTGGCTACTGTAAAAAAGTACTGACCGAATTAAATTCCTAGGTTTCTTGAATGGAGAACTTTTCTCTTTTTCCATTGCGTAAGCATTAAAATAGAAACTTAACATCTTCCTTTTTCCAAGAGTTTCACAATTTGTATGTCCCAACGGTAACACTTTGTGTCGAAAGAACTTTCCATTAAAGCTTTCTATTTTCTGATTATTTTCAGAATCAATGTCTGGCCCCTTCGAAGGAAAGTATGGAGGAAAACGTCACGAGATAATCTATGCAACTTTTACAACTCCATCAAATAGTATTATTGGATCAGCTGTTTGTGCTTTTCGAATGGAGGACATTGAAGCAGTTTTTGATGGAGCATTCAAAGAACAAGCTGGACTTAATGCAAACTGGCTCTCAGTTCCTTCACAAAAGGTAATTATGTAATGAAAGGTACATCTATGCTTTCTAAAGGATTTCAGTCTTACATTTTTTGGTGTGTGATTGTACTAAATGCCCATCTCTCTAATCTATGTAGGTAATAATGGTATACTTTTTGTTTTGATCTGATTTTTAGGAGTTATGGGTTATTATATTTCTTAACATTGGATGTGATCGTCTCTTAATAGGTTGCAAGGTACCGCTGCAGCCCGGATTAGCAGGGATGTTTCTTTTACAGATTGACTGACCGTATATCAAACAATAAGCTCTACAAAAAAGTGGTTTGATTCCACTTTCTACGACTCCAATGAAACAAAGTTTAATGTTGCTGGCCATATATCAATCAAATATCAAGCATAGTCATACTTTCTAGGGCTATGATAAAAGGAAGGTTAACATGACTTGGCCACGTGTTACGGACGAAGAATGGCAGATTGCCTAGGATTGTGGTTTCTGGCCATCCACATGGAGAAAAAGGCCATCCAAATGTGGGTCATCCACATTTGAGGCGGGAAGAGTTCACAATGAAGGATTTAAGGGAGTTTGGAATTTTCTTGGAAGGCAGTGAAGAGTGAAGCTTTAAATCTGTGTAGGTAGGCCCACAGCACCTAGGATTAGTCACAGGGATCGTCTGTCTACAGTATCAAAGGCAGAACAAAAGTCGATGAAAGCTATATGCTTTAAGCTTACAATGAAAGCTTAATATCACAGCCTAGGACTACTATGAAAGAAAGTCTAATATGACTAGGTCATGATTTACAGATGTAAAGTTACTATAAATTGCGTCTTTTGCCTATCCAGTAGAGACCAAGTAAAAGAAGAATATCCTCAAATGAGGTAGGTTTTCATAATTTTTATTTTTTAAGAAGTAGCAAGTTCAAGGCAGGGAGTAAAAAGTGAAGTCCACAATAGTATGGGGCGGTGGAGGAGCGTGTGCAGCTGTATTGACCTCAGTTGGCTTGATGCTGCAGCGAGCTATTAGCTGTAGTAATATTATTCTTCTTTACTGTGTTTCCTGCACATTGCTATTGATTATCATTTGCAGGAACTTGTTTCAAACGGATGGACATCTTGAAAAATAACACACAAAATTGGCAAATTATACGGAACATGCACGAAACTATAGAAAAATATTTACGTTATTCCAGTAATCTACACAACAATCATGTAAAAGGATTAAGCGTGTCTCAAGGTGTATAAATTATTGTTTTCAAAAAATCCCAGAAAGAAGTGTACTATATTAATGGCTCACTGTTTTAAGTTGGAAGGGTAGGGGAATTATTGCAAAAAAAACGACTTTTAAGTAGAAAAAGGCTGCAGTTAATAAAGCTTGTATTTCCCAATAAGGTCTTGTTAAAAGATTTAGAAGTTTGACTTCTTCAGGTTATTTGTTGATACATGTTGATGCTGATGACTACAAAACAAAATTTCTTGGATTTAACCAAAAATACTGATTATTCCTTCTAGACATATATATAGCTAAATCTCGTGGATTTTTGCTTTGCACCACGTGTCGTAGATTAAAAAACTACATTTTGGAAGAAACCTACATCAAATTTTGCCCAAAATGTTGCCCAAATTTTTGCCTAAATTTTGCCCAAAAATTTGCATTAGAGATGTGTACGTGATGACTGAGCTATGCTGTTTCATAGCAAGAAAACAAAATAGTAGAATCAAGTAGGCTGCTCCTAATATGAACAAGAAAAGTAGGTTGAAACTAATTGTTTAGTAATACTAATAGATAATTAACTAACTAATTAAATCAACTCTCTAAATAAATAAATAACTAGCTAATTATCTAATAACTAATTAATACTACCAGAGAGTTCCTCCTTTTATTTCCACAAACCATTGTTTTAATTTTCTGTTAAAACGTTGGTAACCCATTAAGATCAATGTTAATAAGAAAATGAAGTGAACTCCTTTCACCAAGTATCCTTTGAGGCGAGAATATTTCCTTAAGTTATGTTCCTCTCTAACATTTCACGGGAAGGATTTCTGCATAATACATAACTTCTAATATTTTTTTATAAATGGCTAAAAATTACACGTTGGCACAGGTCGAAGTTCCTTTTGTACTGCTAGTAACCAACGCTTTCTCAACTAGCAGTCAACGCTTTCTATAACTAATTTCCCTACTCTGCTATTAATTTTTTTTTTCTCCCTAAGTCTTTTGGCTACACCCTCTTTATTGTGTATACCTTAGGAGATAGACATCGCCATATCCTTGTATAGATTTTTTTTTTCTTTGACACCAACTAAATACGTACAAATGGGCGTCCGAAAAAAGCTTAATATATGTTGCTAATTTTATTATTATCATCAACATTTCGAAATGAAAATTCTTGGCTTATATAAAATCAAATTAAAATATCAATTTAATTTTTATTTAACCTTTTGTCCCATCTATTGTAATTCCCTTCTTTTAAAAAATATACAGCTTCGAAATAAAGACATCCTTTCGTTCTATTTTACCTACCTTACCAAGTCATTTGGTTACACCCTCCTTATTTTATATATATCGTAGTAGGAGATAGACCTCGTTATATCCTCGTATAGGTTTCCTTCTATTTTGCCTGCCATCAACATCGGTGCCACTATCAGGGTGACTTAAGTACTGCTTATTGTTCGAAAAGCTGTAAGCAACTAGTTTTTCTCTTTTGTTTTTATGCACCGTAATAAATCCAAAAGAAGATGTTAGCTTATTCAACACTGGACTTACTGGGCTCAATAGTTTAGACTGGGCTAAAGAGTTTGCCCTTAATTGTAGAATAATATCTTGTTTGTGTTGCAGACTTTTTTTTCAGCCTTCCTTAATGAAACTTGTTCATTTTTACAAGGAAATTGCTTTTTCCTTCCGTTTTCCCTACCATCCGGATCGATAGAACTAACAAGGGCGTTTTAAGTACTGTTCTTTGTTCAAAAATGGTGCTGATAAATCCTTTGTGTGTCTTTAGTAAATAATTCACTTAAATGAAAAACGAGATTTGGCCGTGAATACTATTTTAAGGATTTCGTCTGCACTGTTATCCTGGGTTCACACAATTGCGGTTTTTATCTGACACAACACTCCTCACACAGACATGGGTTCCCATAAGCTGAATTTTAGAGGGGGGCTTACCTGGTCTAATCGGCACTTCCAATGCTGTATAATAAACATCTTAAAACAAAAATATAAAAGTATTTGGCAACGTTATTCAGCCGGGGGGCTGGAGCCACCTCTGTCCCCCCTCCCATATGGGTGCCCATTCACGCAGAGCAGATGCGTTGTAAACGTAGAAGAGTTCATATCAAATTGGTTTCTGTCTGCTGAGTCGCAACTAGCAAAACTAGAATTGAGTCAGAAACCAATATCCCTTTGTTTGCTAGTTGTGAATGAAAACGTGAAAATGGTTGTTTTCCGCAAAAATGTAGCTGGGTAAACCCTGTTTTATGTGCAAGTCTGGAGAGCTGGACGGACCTAGCATTTTTCTTCAAGCGTTCTAAAAGCCAAAATGTTAAACTGTAAGGCTTCTTTTTTTATTTTCTTTTTTTTTGCAGAAAAGAAAGCTATATCTTGGCAAACATTATAAATTTCCAAAATAAAGGCCATCAAAGGAAAGTATTTGTTAGACAAACCTTTAATTTTCTTCAAATTCAGCTTTAAAAACATTCCTTTTCAAATTCATAAAATAAACTCGTATACCGTATTAAATAAACACGGTTTTGCTAGCTTGAAAAAAAAAAACAGCCTTTAATTTATATTGTTTTTTTTCAACTGAAAATAAGAAGCAACATTTAAAATGAACAGAAATTATTCCTTACATGAGGGGGGTTGCCCTTTCCTCCACCTTCGCTCTTTACGCAAAAGTGTTAAAGCTCTTTAAAATACTTCTCGATCAAATTCAACGGCCCTTGTGTTTGAGCAATCTTTCATAAAGAATTGTGACAAAAATTCAAACTTTAGCGCAAGTGTGGGTTGATGAAGGGGCAGCCTCCCTCACATACGGAATAATTTGTGTTTGTTTTGATTTTATTATTCCCCCTTACTTTCAGTTGAAAAAGCTTGTTTTTTTATAATTTAATTTCTGACCGTTTTTCAAATCCTTCCAGGAAATCCCTTTCATCCCCCCTCCTACTTCGTTTGAAATTTATCCTGGAAAGTATCTTGCCATGGCACATCCCCCTCCGCCAGAACCCCCCCCCCCAAAAAAAAAAAAATTCCATATATTTTCTAACAGCAAATACTTTATGGGAACTATGGGCAAATTGTTTAACTTGCATCCCTTTTCTTAGGGACCAGTGGGATCATGTGATACCCAAAAGTATAGTTATAGGACTTTTCAACTATGCTGAACAGAATGGCTAATCGAAATTTTGATTGGATGCTTTTAGGAAAAAAGGAGTCTGGGGGGGGCCTAGTTGCCCTCCGAAGTTTTTGGTCATTTTAAACTGGCACTCAAACTTTTGATTTCCAATCAAAAAAGCCCTTCCCCTATCTTCTATGATCTGGTTCGATACGATCACCCTTGGAAAACAACAACAAATAAACATGCATCCGTGATATTTCTTCAGGCAAAAAAAGAAGTGAAATTCCAAGTTTTAGTATATAGGAGCTAGAAGCATCTACAGTAGGGTTCTCTTATATACTGAATCTGAGGGTGTCATTTTCGTTAAGATCGCTTGAATTTTGTGGGTGTTTCTCCTTTTTTGGAAATTGGGCAAATTAACTCAGACCTGTGACATTGGTGGGTAACATTAACCCCAATGAACTGTATATTTGGAATCAGTATAAAAATTCAATTCTTTTGTTGTATACTGTTATCAAAATTCTGTTTTATAGAGTTTCTGATGCTAATGAGCCGAGTCGCTCCTTACTTACAGTTCGTTACCACAAACTGTCTGATATCTTATTGAAAGTCAAATTCTCTAAAGTTTTTTAACATATTTCATGGAATACAAAAGACTTTAAAAATCTAAAAATAGACTACCAATAGTGCATTTTTACCAGTTTATAAACGCGGAACTCTTTTGACGGGATAAGAACATCCTTCAGAGTTATCGGTCCAACTTCAACTAAAATCTTAATTGATAGTTTGTGTTTTATTTGGTTTCTTTTTTTAGTTTTTTTTATTTATTTTTTGCAATCGTGGTGTGAACGATGAAAATGATATGCTGCTGGCCTCGCTACAGGAATTTTTCCTGAGGGAGTCCAAATATTACACCCTGGGGATAGCTTCCACAAGGAGTAGTTCCACGTGTTAATTCTTGGATGATGGTAATATTCGAATGAAGGATTATATTGAAAAGACCATAATAGGGAGGAAGGGGGAGGTTAAAGTATAAATTTGTCTAAATTAAATATAACTATCCCTCCGTCAAAACTATCCCTGAAATGAGTGAGAGGAGCTTTGCAAAAACATAACTGTGAGGTAGTTTGCTGCTTAATTTCAGAATTTCCTCGTAATTCGCGCTGCTTTTTTTTCTAAGATGCAATTTGAAATAAGGCACAATTAACAATAAATTATTAATATAACAACAATGACAGATGACTATCCAGTATCCATGGCTCCCACAATAGCGAGTACGCTGGAACAGCAGCTTCATCTTCCCCTCCCGTCACATCACCCTGGCTCTGGCAGGGGTCAGTAGTATGTCTCGTCTGGATTCTAGCGGACTATGTTCCTTCCGGTGTATTTCCACATGACCTTATACTTCTAGCAGACTATGTTCCTTCCGGTGTATTTCCATCACTTTACATTCCCTGGCACCTTTCCATGGCAGATTACCAGACTAATTAATGCTATTGATGTCAATTGCATATGGAATTATACAAAACCTACCAGACAAGTTTCCGGGTCAACGTATACTCTGGTTTGATGGGTATAGATAAAATATTTTTGGAGCATGTATTTGACGATGAATAAAAGGGTTAAGGTGATTAGCAATTACGAGCGAGCAGTGCTGTAACAAGTACTCCAAATTTTTACTTAAGTAACAAGTACCAAGTACTATCAATTTTTTTACTTAAGTATCAAGTATCAAGTAATCCACCAAAATTGTACTTAAGTAGTTCAAGTAATAAGTAGTCTGAAATAGTACTTAAGTAGTACTTCAAGTACTACTTAAATTAATCAAATTATATGATTTTAAAATTACTATTTAGCTAAAAAAAAAAGGGAATTCTTCCATGGGAGGCTCTTTCCAGCACAACAATCACACACTTACGCCACTGACACTCAGGTTAAATTAATGGTTTCATTTATTATATTAAAGAACGAGTAAAAAAACAGAATCAAATTGAAAAGGTGTGTTTTTTCCAAATCTACTTTTCCAGCATTATCAACAACATTAAGGTAAAAAAAAAAAAAGCTGGAAATAAACGTAAATAAATATCCCGTTATCAACGGATCTTCCAGCGATTCACTCAGACAGAAAATCGTATTACCACATACGGTATATATAGTCAGGTTCAGTCGCTCAGTGCCATTCTTCAAAGACTGTTTCGCAAAAGGAGCTGATTCTGACATCTGCTTTTCAAAAGGTGACATTAAAATAGGTTGAAAAGGAAACCATCAAAACAGTAAAACGAACTCTCAAACTACGTCCATATTTTGCTGAAAAACCTTGAATTTCTCATTTGCTTTCAACAAAACGAGGCTCTCAAACCTTCCGTCCGCCAAGGAATTACGCCTTGGACTCATTATAATGCCACCTTTCGAAAAGAGACGCTCAACTGGGGCCGATGTAGGAAGCATACAATTATACTTCCGAAACACTGAATTCACTGCCGGGTACTCTTGTAAGATCGAGAGAGTCTTTCGGGAATCACTGAGATATCTCAGAATCTCGATCTTGACCGTATTTGCCACAGTTGGTTGCTGAGTGCTTGTTCCTGATTCGTCGTCCGAAAAGTCAAAAAAAGCCTCAGGAGATCTCTCAAGAACTATGCCACTGCTTTTTTCACTAGTGGCACCCATTTTCTGCTTCATTGTTATGGCCTCCTCTGTCATCAAACCCAGCACCAGTTCCTTGTGTTCTTCTTTCCCAAACTTGTCCTTGAAAAACGGCAATGACCACGTAGCAAGATGGTAGTCCGAATGAACCTTTGGAGATCCACTGATAAACGGAAATCTTTTTCCAAGTCCTTCGAGCAGCGTCTGGGTTAAGACCCTTGTGAGTTTGACACTTTGGTGCAACTTCACCAACTTCCTTTCCAAGCACTTGATAGTTGGGAGAACAGTCCCGAAATAGGCTTTCTCCTCACCCTGAAGCATATCTAGGGCGATTGCTATGGGCTCAAGGACTGAGACGTACTCAGCAAGAAATTCAAGCTCACTTGTTTTGAATCTTGGTTTTTTCAAGACATCACACACTGCTGAGAGCTTTCCAGCCATGTGACACTCAAGAATTCTTTTCAGTGCATCGTATTCAGAATTCCATCTTGTTGCGTTGGGTCTTATCAGCTTTTTTTCGAAGACCTCTTTCAATAGGTCATTGTTTTTTGAGCTGTGGCTTAGGGAATTCCATAAGCCCTGACACTTGCTCTTGACACTCTGCAGATTTCTTTTGTAACTCACGTCCGTATTTGAAGCATACTTGGCATCTGTGGTGGCCAAAAGGTTCAGGGTATGACTAGAGCAGCGAAAGTGTGGAGGTAAGTACATACCTATATTACCTAATGAGTCCGATCTGCCATCATTCCCTTCGGGCTCAGAAATATCGCTATCGTCATCATTTGTGTTAACAATACGGTCGGGAAGATCAGAATAACTATCAGAGGTCCCTCTAACCCCTGCTTCTAGTTCATCTTGGTCTTGTGCACCACTTCTGGGATTGACACTAGAACCCAATTCTGGTTCCCCGACATCAGTCACATTCACCCTGTCAAAGATCTTACCAACGTCAACAACATCTAATTCTTCGGATTCGGAATCCATGCTTTCTTCATCAGGTGTGTCACTCTCACTGGTTGCAAACTCAGAGCTGGATTCTTGCTCCTTTGATTTTCCTAACTCCTTAAAAGCTTTGACGAAGTTTGAAGCATTGTCTGTTACAATTGCCCGAATTTTGCTCAGATTCTTGTCAAGACCATATTCACGAAATATTGCAAACAGCAAGTCTGAAATTCTGTCGAAGGTATGCGCTCCAGCAAACCTTCTAACTGCAAGCACCATAGGCACAAATTTGTTTTGACTATCTAACACATGAGCTGTTACTCCAATAAAGCTCTTATTATTAGAAGACCAGATATCACACGTCATAGTGACATAGTCTACTTTTTCAAAGAGCTGAATCATTTCTTTCTTTACAACTAACAGAGACTCATCAATTTTACCGGCCAGAGTTTTCCTTGACATTATTGGTCCGATACTTGGGTTTATCCCCAGAATCATTTGCTTAAATGCATGACTTTCCATTGTAGAGAGTGGGCGCATGTCAGACACTATGTAATTCATAATCAACTCATCAGCCCTTTTTTTCGTACATTTCTTTTTTTCAAAGAAAGAAAAAGGTGTATCCTCTTGCTTAGGCTCGGGTATGCTTTCATCGGTTGCGTCATCAGCAGAATCAATGGTCTGCTCATCTCCATCTCGCCTCCTTTTTTTCCCAGTGTTCACTTTGGAGAATTCAACATAGGTTGAAGGATGAGCCGTCTGAAAGCAGACATAATGTTTAGTTTTGCTATATGAATCAAATCCAAAGGCTCATTGCTTTTCCACAGGATCCACTGAACATTGAAACTGCAGTATAACAAGTATAACAAATATGAATGAACCATCACTTTCTGAAGGTTTGATGGTTTGGTTTTGTAAGTCAGGAACTCAACTACTTTGAGACCATCACCTGATAGAGGGAAGTTCACCTAATGTGAGGATATGTCCCTTGTCACCTGCTTGTCAGTGAATGCCCAAACTGAAATGAGTACCAGGTCCCAGGTACAGCCATATACCTCTCAGGAGGAGATCTTCACATTCTCCTCCTGAGTGGAAGGTTCCTTTACTTGGGAATAATCTCATTTCAGACATTTACTAACTAGAGACATATCCTCTCATTAGGTGAACTTCCTTGTATCCGGCAATAGTCTCAAAATACGAGTTCCTGACTGGGTTTGGTGGATCCTTCACAATAACAACAAACCTTCACATTACTGCAGATTCAACGATTACAATGATCACCATAGAAAACCTTTTTGCAGCTTAAACTTGGACCATCCTCTGCAAAAAAGCAATGAACCCTCATGTTTCTGCAGCATCGTTGAAACATCAACATCAACCGAAAATTTGTCCAGAAATAAACTGAGTTGTTAGCAATATAGAAACATAGTAATATAACAACTAGCCTATCATCAAACTTGTAAATAGCTTATGGACATATCCAGGCATTAGTTGAGCTGCAGTTAAACTGGAAGCAGGTTAACTGAAAATACAATAAGGTATGTAGCCTGGGATATCTGGCCTATGTAACAAATAGCCTAGGTCTAAGGATTTCCCTATTAATACATTAAATTTAATGGGAAAAATTAACATTCCTGCTATACTAGCTTCTCAATCTCAACAAAATGCCTAGAACCCAGAAAATAAAGGTTAGACTATACAACAATATGTAATTGTGATAAAAAAAAATATAGTTGTTGGTTTAGTATATAAATCACCTAAAAATCACCATTGGTTTAGTATATAAAATATCATAAAATGAAATTTTTATTAGGGAGATGGAGAATTTAATGGAAAATTTGAATAGTGAACCTAAATATAAAGTGCAAATGGGAGATTTCAATACTGACTTCCTTAAAAGTTCAGATTGTCCAGATTTTCTCAATTTAGTAATTTCTTCTTTTCTATATCCACTGATAACTATCCTTACATGAGTTACTGGGAAATCTGCAACACTAATTGACAATATATTTGTGGATGAAAATCTAATTGAATGTTTGAATGCTGGTGTATTAATTATGGATGGATCAGTAGATCACAAGCAGGCAAGCCTATTAAGCTTAGGCTATACAAGCCCAATGGACATTGTGGCTTGATGCAATGCTTCCAATTACTTGATTTTACTTCAAGTCAGGAAATGGAAAATGGGGCTAGGTCAGGAAAATGAAATTTTTAGTAGACTAAAGATAGGCTTTGTAAGGATAGACTAGTCTAGGCCTAGTAATAGCAAAACATATTTTTAGCTCTAATATTTATTAAAGGGGAGAAATCAGATAAAGAAAAAAAGGAAATATACCATTAGATTTTCTATTTCCTTGTCTATTCCCCCACAAAGCCAGATACACCTTTAGGCTTAACAAAACAGTTTGATTTTTCTTTAAACTAGCTTTATTTGGTAATACACATCAGCTGCTGATGAAGAACTTGGTATATTATCCAAGCACCCCTTGTGTTTGGATAATCACTAACTTTGGACAATCAACCGAGCATAATTTGATTCAAATAGAGCCTATATTTCCAAGCAAGCTCTTAGTCTTGCATATGTATAGATTTAGATTACCTTGTTGGGATTAGCTCAATTTGATCTCAGAAACTTTTTTATACTGAAAATTAAGCTTAAAGAAAAGTTAGCAAACCCTAGTAGCCTATTTTTTCTTTACAGCACATGTCTGGGATTGAATCTATTTATGTTTGAGTGGTTTTGTATCCTACAAGGCCTATAGGATCATGTGTTTAAGATTGGGCAGTATTTTCTAGAATTAGCCTAGGCTATGCTTAAACTAAATTGTGTATTTGTCATTAGACTCTACTATTAACTATCAATGCATTCAAAACATTCAGCAATCCATATGGCTAAAATATTCAGCCTAATCAAAGAGCCTAGGCTAGCCTACTTGTTCAAGAAAATTTGATACTTCCTTTGAGTTCTGCAAATTAGCAAGTTCTGCAAGTTCTGCAAGTTCTGCAGTTCTGCAAATGGAAAACACACACAAAAACAAAAATTATATATGCATTCTACATTCTATAACCATTATTCCAATCCCAATCAGCCTCATACACAACAATCTCAATACACAACTTAGCCTCAAGATTAACACAGAGAAGCCAAGGCTCATAGCAATCCATTAGTGTTCGTAAATGTAAAGCTGCTGGTTGCTGGTTCCGAGACCCTTTTGAATGACACCTAGCCTACCACAACTAATTTCGGCCCATTCTGGTTCGTTGAACATTCTTCTCCTGAGGTGAAGTTAATCAAGCTAGGTGTGGGGTAAATTGTGCATTAATTTCATAATGCTGGATTAACAGTAAGCTTAGCCTACAGGAGATCCAGGCTACACAACTCTAGCCTAGGTTTGTTCAATCCAATCTGAACGATATCCGAATAGACCAAAACAACAAACAGATTAAAATTGCGTATGATGTGTAGGTTGTGTTGTAAGGAAACTACTGGGCTATCTGTATGGTGATACCTGTCAAAGTTTAAGAGAGAAAAAGAGTACAAACAGACATAAAAAGGACAAGGAGACTTACACGCAAGTGTTTGTGGAAATTTGAAGGTGCATGCAGGTGTCCTTTGAGAACCCTGTTGGGACAGTTCTTGCACCATGCACTAAGTGCGCCATCTTTTTCGATTTGTCCTTTTACAGCAAAATATTTGCCTTGAAGAATAAACGGTAATTGTTGTTTGCCTGCGTCAGCCATTTTTTTTTGTGACACCTTGTTTCTTCTTCTTATTAATTGCGCTCGACGGAAACGGAAAACCACAGAAAGTACTAAACTAAACACATACGCAGCAAAACCAGAAAATTAAAAAATTGCAAAAAAAAAAAAAAAAAAAAAAATTGAACGGTTCCTCGTAATGTATTTGAAACAGTACTTGACTTTTATTTGCAACTTGAAGTAATAAGTAGCTGCAATTTTTTACTGAAGTACAAGTAATAAGTACTCTGTGGAATTTGTACTTAAGTACAAGTACAAGTACTTGAAAATTTTACTTAAGTAGTACTTGAAGTAAAAGTACTTCAAGTAAGTTACAGCACTGCGAGCAAGGATTCCCCCATTGGTTCCGGCCAGTAGGCTACGCATATCAAGTTAAAAATTTGATAGAATGAGGTATTTGAAGTGGAATATTAATGTTTTGAATAATAGGAGTTTGATTGAGTCTAATGAGTGATTGAATAATTTTTTATCATGAAATCTGCGAATAAAATATTTCTTGGGGGAGATGTGCTCATTGTTTACTTTATAATACACAAGTGATATTTGAACAGTATTGTTAATTTAAAATAGGGTCTAACATTTTAGTATACTAAAAAGTTGATACTCAGAGGGATTTAGATGGCAAAAAAGGAAGTTCAATAATGAAATTCAGAACAAACCTTAGAAATCATTGCAAATCAAGTAGTAGGGTGTATGTGAGTACGAACCATCAAGTATCATAAGCACCAACAATACTAACCAGCAGAGAAATTAACTCCCCAAAGGGCCCTTACCCCCCCTCTCGTTGGGCACCTCCTCCCTCCAACTTTTTGCCCCCCCCCTCCCCATTTTTTTTGATTTTTTTTTAACATTATATATTTTTTTCAACTTTTTTTTTTACATGTCTTCGAATAAGATGAAACAAACTTTAATTCCTTTGTTTTTTGTCATTGTGTACTTTTCCATGGTTACATTCTAGTGACGTTTAACAGTTAAATTTGGATTTATTTCCTTGAAATGCTAGATATTTACCAGTTCTTTTGTGGCTTTCTGCGCCTCTGCTTGCCCCTGCTACAATCTATGGATTTTTCACTTCTCATATTGGACTTAAGTCGCCGACAAGCGATAATTTGAATATATCAGTAGCGTTTTGACGTACTTTAACTAGGAAATAGTACATTCTCTAGATTTTTTACAGTTTATTTTTGATATATTTTGTGGAATTGCAATAGCTGGACTATTTCACTAGTGTCTTGTCTTGCTTTACACTTTCACAGTAACATTCCCTAGATTTTTCAAAGTTCGTTGTTGATTTCTTTCACTGAAATTCAAAGTTCATTTTGAATTTCTTTCATTGAAATGCAAGAGTTGGAACATTTCAGTAGTGTTTTGTTGTGCTTTACATTGTCACAGTTACATTCTCTTGATTTTTCAAAGTTCATTTTGAATTTCTTTCATTGAAATGCAAGAGTTGGAATATTTCAGTAGTGTTTTGTCGTGGTTTACCTTATCACAGTTACATTTTCTTGATTTTTCAAAGTTCATTATGGATTTCCTTCATTGAAATGCAAGAGTTGGAATATTTCAGTAGTATTTTGTTGTGATTTACCTTGTCAAAGTTACATTCTCTTGTTTTTTCAAAGATCATTTGAATTTCCATCGTTGAAATGAAAGAGTTGGATTATTTCAGTAGTATTTTGTTATGGTCTACCTTGTCACAGTTACATTCTCATGATTTTTCAAAGTTCATTTACGAATTTCTTTCATTGAAATGCAAGAGTTAGAATATTTCAATAGTGTTTTGTTGTGGTTTACAGTGTCACAGTTACATTCTCATGATATTTCAAAGTTAATGTTGGATTTCTTTCATTGAAATGCAAGAGTTGGAATATTTCAGTAGTTTTTTATTGTGGTTTACCTTGTCACAGTTACATTCTCTTAATTTGTCAAAATTTATTTTGAATTTCTTTCACATTCTCTTGATTTTTCAAAGTTCATTTGAATTTCTTTTATTGAAATGCAAGAGTTGGATAATTTCAGTAGTGTATTGTTATGGTTTACCTTGTCACAGTTACATTCTCATGATTTTTCAAAGTTCATTTATGAATTTCTTTCCTTGAAATGCAATAGTTGGAATATTTCAGTAGTTTTTTGTTTTGGTTTACATTGTCACAGTTACATTCTCTTGATTTTTCAAAGCATTTTGGATTTCTTTCATTGAAATGCAAGAGTTGGAATATTTCAGTAGTGTTTTGTTGTGGTTTACCTTGTCACAGTTACATTTTCTTGATTTGTCAAAATTTATTTTGAATTTCTTTCACTGAAATGCAAGAGTTAGATTATTTCAGTAGTGTTTTGTTCTGGTTTACCTTGTCACAGTTACATTCTTTTGATTTTTCAAAGTTCATTTGATTTTCTTTCATTGAAGTGCAAGAGTTGGAATATTTCAGTACTGTTTTGTTGTGTTTTAGAGTGTCACAGTTGCATCCTCTCGATTTTTCAAAGTTCATTTGAATTTCATTCATTAAAATACTATACTTGAATAATTTCAGTAGTGTATTGTCATGGTTTACATTGTCACAGTTACATTCACTTTATTTTTCAAAGTTCATTTTGAATTTATTTCATTGAAATGCAAGAGTTTGAATATTTCAGTTGTGTTTTGTTGTGGTTTACCTTGTCACAGTTACATTCTCTTAATTTTTCAAAGTTCATTTATCAATTTCTTTAGTTGAAATGCGAGAATTGGAATATTTCAGTAGTGTTTTGTTGTGTTTTACAGTGTCAGAAGTGCATTATCTTTATTTTTCAAAGTTCATTTTGAATTTCATTCATTTAAACTCAAATTGTAATATTTCACTAGAGTTTTGTCGTTGTTTACATCGGCATAGTTACACTCTCTTTATTTTTCAATGTTCATTTTGGATTTATTTCATTAAAATTCAAGAGTTTGAATATTTCAGTAGTTTTTTGTTGTGGTTTACATTGTCAGAGGTACATTTTCATGATTTTTCATAGTTCATTTTGTTTTTTCTTTCGTTGAAATGCAAGAGTTGGAATATTTCAGTAGTGTTTTGTCATGGTTTACCTTGTCACAGTTACATTCTCTTAATTTTTCAAAGTTCATTTTGAATTTCTTTTGTTGAAATGCAAGAGTTGGATTATTTCAGTAGTTTTTTGTCATGGTTTACCACGTCACAGTTACATTCTCTTGATTTTTCAAAGTTCATTTTGGATTTCTTTCGTTGAAATGCAAGAGTTGGAATATTTCAGTATTGTTTTGAAGTGCTTTACCTTTTCACAGTTACATTCTCTTGATTTTTCAAAGTTATTTTTGGTTTTTCTTTCGTTGAAATGCAAGAGTTGGAATATTTCAGTAGTGTTTTGGTGTGGTTTACCTTGTCACACTTACATTCTCTTAATTTTTCAAAGTTTATTTTGAATTTCTTTATTTTAAATTCAAGAGTTGGAATATTTAAGTAGTGTTTTGTTGTTGTTTACCTTGTCACAGTTACATTTTCTTTATTTTTCAAAGTTCTTTTCGAATTTCTTTCATTGAAATGCAAGAGTTGGAATATGTCAGGAGTGTTTTGTCGTGGTTTACCTTGTCACACTTACATTTTCTTGATTTTTCAAAGTTCATTTGAATTTCTTTAATTGAAATGCAAGAGTTGGATTGTTTCAGTAGTGTTTTGTTGTGATTTACCTTGTCACGGTTACATTCTCTTGATTTGCCAAAGTTATGTTTTAATTTCTTTCCTTGAAATGCAAGAGTTGGAAAGTGTCAGTAGTGTTTTGCCGTGGTTTACCTTGTCACAGTTACATTCTTCTCGATCTTTCAAAATTTATTTTGTATTTATTTTACTGAAATGCAAGAGTTGGATTATTTCAGTAGTGTTTTGGTTCTGGTTTACCTTGTCACAGTTACATTTTCTTGATTTTTCAAAGTTCATTTTGAATTTCTTTCGTTGAAATGCAAGAGTTTTACCATGTCACAGTTACATTTTCTTGATTTTTCAAAGTTCATTTTGAATTTCTTTCATTGAAATGCAAGAGTTGGAATATTTCAGTAGTGTTTGATCATGGTTTACCATGTCACAGTTACATTCTCTTGATTTTTCAAAGTTTATTTTGAATTTCTTTAGATGAAATGCAAGAGTTGGAATATTTCAGTAGTGATTTGTGGATGTTTACCATGTAACAGTTACATTCTGTTGATTTATCAAAATTAATTTTGAATTTTCTATCATTAAAATATAATAGTTGGAATATTTCAGCGGTGTTTTATTATGGTTTACCATGTCAGAGTTACAGTATCTTAATTTTTCAAAGTTCATTATGGATTTTTTTCGATGAAATGCATGAGTTGGAATATTTTACTAGTGATTTGTCGTGGTTTACCTTGTCACAGTTACATTTTCTTGATTTTTCAAAGTTCATTTTGAATTTCTTTCATTGAAATGCAAGAGTTGTAATATTTCAGTAGTGTTTTATCATGGTTTACCTTTTCACAGATACATTCTCTTGATTTTTCAAAGTTCATTATGGATTTCTTTCGTTGAAATGCAAGAGTTGGAATATTTCAGTAGTTTTTTGTTGCGGTTTACCTTGTCACAGTTAAATTCTCTTAATTTTTCAAAGTTCATTTTTAATTTCTATCATTGAAATGCAGGAGTTGGAATATTTCAGCAGTGTTTTGTCGTGGTTTAACTTGTCACAGTTACATTCTCTTAATTTTTCAATTAAGAGTTAAAATCTAAGTGTTAGAGTGAATAAATTTTATTTATCAACATCCTTTGTCAGATACATCGAATAAAATTGACAGAATCTAAGTGTCAGAGTGAATAATTTATTTTTTATCAACATCTTTTATCAGTTACAACAATTATAAATAGCAAAATCTAAATATCAGAGTGAATAAATGCTTTTTCAGCATCCTTTGTCAGATATGTTGAATAAAATATGCACAGTCGACATAGCTTTATTTCATTTTTATAGGTTGATTTACACGAGTACAGGCACACCCAAAACCTCGACTGTAGTAACATTAAAAATGATATTAAACCATTTCGACAGTTCACATTTTACTAAACTGAACTGTTAATGGACACCGAAAAAGCATTAATGAACTTTGCTATTTATATTTGTTAATTATAATTGCTGTAACTGATAAAATATGTTGATAAAAAATAAATTATTAACCCTGACGCTTAGATTCTGTCAATTTTATTCGATGTATCTGACAAAGGATGTTGATAAATAAAATTTATTCACTCTAACACTTAGATTTTGTCAATTTCATCCGCATGTATCCGAGAAATGGATGTTGATATAGAATTTAATCAATTTGATACTTAGATTTTGTGAAATTGCTGTATTGACTGTCTATCAAGTGACTTCAATCTATAAAGAATGTTAATAAATAATTTTTTCAACTTTTTCCCATCGTTTCCTGAATTAAATTTTTGTATTGTGTATCCAAAAGGTGAAATCTATAAAGTTTGTTACTTACTTACCTACTTAATTACTTACCTACTTACTTACAATTTTTTCATAATGACATAATAACATATCCAACAACGGATGTTGATAAAGAATTTATTCATTCTGATAGCTAGATCTTGTCAATGTTATCCCATGTGTCTGACAATAGATGCATGCAAATTTCTTTTATTGAATCTACGATGTTTTAATAGACATTCTTCAAGTTTGATGTGTTAGCTTACCCTAAAAGTAATGAACACATAAAAAGGTAATGTATAAAACATTTCTAACGAGATATTGCTATGTAGAATATTAATACAAAAATATATTATGATACATTATTAATATCAATGATTAACTTTGGAATTTTTTAATTTGTTCCATAAAACAGTTCACCATGTTCTATCTTGATATTGTAGCTATTGTCTTCTCTTAGTTCGTAATCAGTAGAATAATCACTATTCCATTTAGAGTCATTCACAATTTTTAATGGTGTCTCATCAACAGGCTCAATATGCTTTTCGTCTTTGGTATTATTTGGTTCATTGACTGTTTGATCAATGGCAGTAACTTTTGCTGGTGCTTTGTTTTTCATCGATTCATCTTTATATTCCATAGTGATATTTTCTGACAATGTCCTTTTTATTTTTATGGCAATTTCACTGTCTATTATCACATTATTTTTACACAGGTAACAGTTTCGGCACGTAGACAAGATATGGTTTACGATATTAGAAGAAGAGTAGGCCTTTCTTTTATTGACCTTCCGTTGAATGCTAATTACCGAAAGCTGACGATTGGATGTATCAGTAGGTAATGTGCTACCTACAACAGTAGCAAGGAGTTGTCCTCTATCATCAACGATTATTTTTATGTTGGCATTCTCTTTAAGTGCAATCATCTCTGGAGATCTCAATCTCGCATAACCACCAACATAAGAGTTGAATTTTTTCGCTATTCCAAAGAAATTAAATTCCTTACTGTCATGACAATGCATGCATACATTTCCAATAGTGCTACCACTTGTACTTGTTTCATAGTTTAAAGAAATTCAAAATGAACTTTGAAAAATCAAAAAAAAGTAACTGTGACAAGTTAAACCATGACAAATCACTATTGAAATATTCCAACTCTTGCATTTCATCGAAAGAAATTCAAAATGAACTTTGAAAAATCAAGAGACTGTAACTGTGACATGGTAAACCATGATAAAACACTAGTGAAATATTCCAACTATTGCATTTCAATGAAAGAAATTCAAAATTAAATTCGGAAAATTAAGAGAATGTAACTGTGACAATGTAAACTTCAACAAAACACTACTGATATATTCCAACTCTTGCATTTCATCGATATAAATTCAAAATAAACTTTGAAAAATAAAGATACTGTGACTTTGACAAGATAAAACATGACAAAACACTATTAAAATTTCCAACTCTTGCATTTCAATGAAAGAAATTCAAAATGAACTTTGAAAACTTAAGAGAATGTAAGTGTGACAAGGTAAAACTCTTGCATTTCAATGAAAGAAATTCAAAATTAACTTTGAAAAATCAACAAATTGTAACTGTGACAAGGTAAACCAGAACAAAACACTACCGAAACATTCCAACTCTTGCATTTAAACGAAAGAAATCCAAAATGAACTTTGAAAAATGAAGAGAATGTAACTGTGAGAAGGTAAACCACGACAAAACACTACTGAAATATTCCAACTCTCGCATTTCAATGAAAGAAATTCAAAATGAACTTTGAAAATTTAAGAGAATGTAACCGTGACAAGGTAAATCACAACAAAACACTACTGAAACAATCCAACTCTTGCATTTCAATGAAAGAAATTAAAAAGAAATTTGAAATATCAAGAAAATATAAGTGTGACAAGGTAAACCACGACAAAACACTACTGAAATAATCCCACTCTTGCATTTTAATGAAAGAAATTCAAAAAGAACTTTAAAAAATCAAGAGAATGTAACTGTGACGAGGTAAACTACAACAAAACACTACTGAAATAATCCAACTCTTGTATTTCAATGATAGAAATCCACAATAAACTTTGAAAAATTAAGAGAATGTAACTGTGACGTGGTAAACCATGACAAAACACTACTGAAATAATCCAAATCTTGCATTTCAACGAAAGAAAACCAAAATGAACTTTGAAACATCAAGAGAATATAAGTATGACAAGGTAAACCTTGAAAAAATACTACTGAATTATTCCAACTCTAGCATTTCATAGAAAGAAATCCAAAATGAACTTTAAAAACTTAAGAGAATATAACTGTGACAAGGTAAACTATTACAAAACACTACTGAAATATTCCAACTCTTGCATTTCAACGAAATAAATCCAAAATGAACTTTGAAAAATCCAGAGAGTGTAACTGTGACATGGTTAACCATGACAAAACACTACTGAAATAATCCAACTCTTGCATTTCAATGAAAGAAATTCAAAATGAACTTTGAAAAATCAAGATAATGTAACTGTGACACTGTAAACCACGACAAAACACTACAGAAATATTACAACTCTTGCATTTCAACGATAGAAATTGATAAATGAACTTTGAAAAATCATGAGAATTTAACTGTGACAAAGTAAATCTTAAAAAAAAGCAATTAATATATTCCAACTCTTGTATTTCAATGAAAGGAATTCAAAATTAACTTTGAAAATCAAGTGAATGTAACTGTGACAAGGTAAACCATGACAAGACACTACTGAAATAATCCAAGTCTTGCATTTCAACGAAAGAAATTCAAAATGAACTTTGAAAAATCAAGAGAATGTAACTGTGACAATCTAAAAAACACAACAAACCACTACTGAAATATTCCAACGCTTGCACTTCAATGAAAGAAAATCAAATGAACTTTGAAAAATCAAGAGAATGTAACTGTGACAAGGTAAACCAGAACAAATCACTACTAAAATAATCTAACTCTTTCATTTCAGTGAAAGAAACTCAAAATAAATTTTGAAAAATCAAGAAAATGTAACTTTGACAAGGTAAACCACAACAAAACACTACTGAAATATTCCAACTCTTGCATTTCAATGAAAGAAATTCAAAATTAACTTTTAAAAATCCAGAGAATGTAACTCTGACACAGTAAACCGCAACAAAACACTACTGAAATATTCCAACTCTTACATTTCAATGAAAGAAATTCGAAATGAACTTTGAAAAATCAAGAGAATGTAACTGTGACAAGGTAAACCACAACAAAACACTACTGAAATTATCCAACTCTTGCATTTCAATAAAAGAAATTCAAATGAACTTTGAAAAATCAAGAGAATGTGAAAGAAATTCAAAATAAATTTTGACAAATCAAGAAAATGTAGCTGTGACAAGGTAAACCACAACAAAACACTACAGAAATATTCCAACTCTTGCATTTCAATGAAAGAAATCCAAAATGAACGTTAAAATATAATGAGAATGTATTTGTGACGCTGTAAGCCTCAATAAAACACTATTGAACTATTCTTACTCTTGCGATTCAATGATAGAAATTCGTAAATAAACTTTGAAAAATCATGAGAATGTAACTGTGACAAGGTAGACTATAACAATACACTACTGAAATTATCCAACTCTTGCATTTCAATGAAAGAAATTAAAATGAACATTGAAAAATCAAGACAATGTAACTGTGACATGGTAGATCACAACAAAACACTACTGAAATATTCCAACTCTTGCATTTCAATGAAAGAAATCCAAAATGAACTTTGAAAAATCAAGAAAATATAAATTTGTCAAGGTAAACCACGAAAAAACACTACTGAAATATTCCAACTCTTGCATTTGAATGAAAGAAATTCAAAATGAACTTTGAAAAATTAAGAGAATGCAACTGTGACAAGGTAAACTACAACAAAACACTACTGAAATATTCCAACTCTTGCATTTCAACGAAAGAAATTCAAAATGAACTTTTGAAAAATCAAGAGAATGTAACTGTGACAATGTAAAGCACAACAAAACACTACTGAAATGTTCCAACTCTTGCATTTAAATGAAAGAAATTCAAATGAACTTTGAAAAATTAAGAGAATGTAACTGTGAAAATGTAAAGCACAACAAAACACTACTGAAATATTACAACTCTTGCATTTCAACGAATGAAATGCAAAATAAATTTTGACAAATCATGAAAATGTAACTGTGACAAGGTAAACCACGACAAAACACACTGAAATATTCCAACTCTTGCATTTCAATGAAAGAAATTCAAAATGAACGTTTAAAATCACGAGAATGTAACTGTGACACTTTAAACCACAACAAAACACTACTGAAATATTCCGACTCTTGCATTTCAATGAAAGAAATCCACAATGAAATTTGAAAAATCATGGGAATGTAACTGTGACAAGGTAAACCACAACAAGACACTACTGAAATATTCCAACTCTTACATTTCAACAAAAGAAATTCAAAATGAACTATGAAAAATCAAGAGAATGTAACTGTGACAATGTAAAGCACAACAAAACACTACTGAAATATTCCAACTCTTGCATTTCAACGAAAGAGATCCAAAATTAACTTTGAAAAATCATGAGAAAGTAACTCTGACAATGAAATGCATAACAAGACACTACTAAAATATTCAAACTCTTCCATTTCAACTAAAGAAATTCAAAATGAACTTTGAAAAATTAAAAGAATGTAACTGTTAAAAAGTAAACAATGACAAAACACAACTGAATTTAAGTTTTTTTCATCTCATTCGAAGACATGCAAAAAAAAAATTTGAAAAAAATATATCATGTTAAAAAAAATAAAAAAAATGGGGAGGGGGGGGGCAAAAAGTTGGAGGGAGGAGGTGCCCAACGAGTGGGGGGGTAAGGGACCTTTGGGGAGTTAATGTTTCTGCTGGTTAGTGTCGTTGGTGCTTATGATCCTTGATGGTTCGTGCTCACATACACCCTACTACTTGTTTTGCAATGATTTCTAAGGTTTGTTCTGAATTTCATTATTGAACTTCTTTTCTTACCATCTACATCCCTCTTAGTATCAACTTTTTAGTATACTAAAACGTTAGACCCTATTTTAAATTGACAACACTGTTCAAACATCACTTGTTTATTATACAGTACACAATCAACCCATCTCCCCCAAAAAATATTTTATTCGGAGATTTCATGTTAAAAAATTATCCAATCACTAATTAGAATCAATCACACTCCTATTATTCAAAACATTAATATTCCACCTCAAATACCTCATTCTATCAAATTTTCAACTTGATATGAGTAGCCTACTGGCCGAAGCCAATGGGGGAATCCTCGCTCGCAATTGCTAATCACCTTAACCCTTTTATTCATCGTCAAATACATTCTCCAAAAATATTTTATCTATACCCATCAAACCAGAGTATACGTTGACCCGGAAACTTGTCTGGTAGGTTTTGTATAATTCCATATTCAATTGACAACAATAGCAATAATCCGTCTAGTAATCTGCCATGGAAAGGTGCCAGGGAATGTAAAGTGATGGAAATACACCGGAAGGAACATAGTCTGCTAGAAGTATAAGGTCATGTGGAAATACACCGGAAGGAACATAGTCCGCTAGAATCCAGACGAGACATACTACTGGGGTCTTATTGGAAGTAGCATCAGAGAGGGAAGTAAATCATGTATTTGTAATCTACGGGCATATCTGTTGCGCTTAAATAATAATGAAGTTAGTGAGGAGACTCCTCAAGAGTTAATGGCTCCAGGGAAAGAGTTTGCTGACTCTCGAGAAGTTCAGTGAATATTCGATGTCACATAAGAGCAGTGGCGGCTCTGGTCTCTCTTGCGCCGGGGCAAATCTTGATTAGCGGCCCCCTGTCTCCCACAGAATTTTCAGGCAAAAATTTAACAAAATTTTAATTTTTTAACAAAATTAGTTTGGAATTTATAAATTAATGAATAATTTATTTTTTTATTATTTTTTTTTACTTTATTATTTAGATTGTTTAATGATTATTAATTATTCAATTTGTTTATTTTAATTATTAATTAATCTTATCAATTAATTAGTAATTTCTCAATTATTTTCTTTTATTAACTGCGCCCTCTACTTTATTTTAATGGAAAAAAAAAATACAAAGTTATTATAATCGTTAGTTTTTCTTTTTTAATTTTGTGCCCCAAAAATGTTCGCCCAGAGTCCAAACCGGCAGTGCTGATGTCCGTTTCATGCCACATCTAGAGATAAGTACACTCAGTCAGATGGCTTTTACAGAAGATGTTCTAAAGTTAAACTTGGCAATATGGGAAAGAGCTTTGGCTATTTAAGACTCAGCCCATTCAGTTTCAACCTTTTTTTCAACTCAGGCAATCAGTGGTTTCAACCTTTTTTTTCCCGGACCTGTCGCTTCTTTCGTTGGCTGTTTATATGTACAACAAGAAGTCATTTTATCATTTTTAATTACCTTTTTGACTTTTTAATGTGTTTTGGTGTAAATTTGCCTTTCAGTAAAATATTAAGAGACAAAACAGATACTTACTTTGTTTGCATCCCAATTAGTCTCTGATTTTTAACCTAGTTTTAGTCCTTTTTTTTCGATAACAGTTTGTGCATTAGATAAAAAATAAGCTTATCTTACTTTTTTTTGTGCTTTCAGATATCGTGAGCACTATCTTGATTGGTAGATAAAAATGGATTTTCCCAGTATTTTCTCAGAAATAATTCTTTATGTAAAAGTTTAGCAGACAAAATAGATAATGAATTCATTGCTTATAAAATCTTGTTTTCAGCCCTCTTTGCTCTGCTAGAACAGATGCAACAATAGATAAAAACAATTATCTTCTTTTTTTTCTTTTTTTCTATGCCTTGTTCCTACAGGAGTACTAATCACTTAGTTAGAAATTTTCAAATTTTTCCTTATTTTTTTATAATTTTATGCATAAAACGTTAGCTGAGTAAACGTTCAGTTCATTTGGATATACGCCAGTTTCCAGTTTTTAATTTCATTTCAACAATTACTAATTTAACTTTTTTAAGTTCCTGGAATATCACTTTTTTTATTTTGCTGGAACAGTTACAACAATATTTTGCAGATATTTTTCTTTTTTTCTTTTTTTTTGCAGATATTTTTCTTAGAAGGTGGCAATCGCAAAAACTTATTTGGAACTATATGCAAAGTAAAATGAATCGTTGGTTAAATCGTAGAAAAGCTCTAGACTTTCAGGAAAAGTATGGGCCTAAATATCTTTACCCCTTATTGTCTATAATTGCTCGTTAATGACTAGTCAGCAGTTGCAACCGTTTGGAGGAAGGGTTTTTGGACCCATAACATGAAATCTTGAAAATTTTCTCATAACTCCTTTTTATCGGACAAGTTCCTTGTTTTTGCTCTTTTTTTTAATGCCTTTCCTCCTCAAAATTTTCCAGATTAGGTGCTGCCAATCGCGCTTTATTTTAGGCACACGAAATCCATGTTGACTGCAGGTTACTTTATATAGCCAAAAGTAACATTCTATATCTTTTGAGAGTGAGATGAGATGACTTTTATTTTCAACTAATAATTACATCATACTTAACTGGCATTTACCACATTTTTTTAATAACATTATCAACAAACGTAGAAATTGTAAGAACGTATGACGTTTTATTAAGCCACTATTGTGGCTTGAGCAGCGTCACACAATCTTTAATCATAAACCAAACTCATTCACTCTTCCCACTCTTTTCATACCATTCAATACTATTTAACTCTCCCGAATAAAAAAAAAAATAAAAAATAACAAACAACAATCAAAAATATTTAATTCCCACCCAACAAAAACTTTTTTAATCTCATTTTAAACTGAAACTGGTTTTCTGACTCCCTATTGCTCTCCGGGAAACCATTCCACAAATTAACGCATAATTTCTAATTGCAAAACTAGATCGACTCGTACTCCTTACTTCTGAGACTAAGCTTCCACGACCTCTAGTCCTATGATGATGATAATCAGAATTAAACTTAAAAAAATCTTTAAAATATTCTGGAGATAATCTATTAAGCACTTGGTAAGTAAACACTCCCGCCTGATGGTCCCTGATCTGATGAACATTTAAAATTCTAAAACTGATAAAACATTCACGCGTGTGCTCATACTGAACAAACTCACCCAGTACTCGAAGCGCCTTATTCTGAAGAATCTGCAGTATTTTAATATTTGAAGTAAAATTAGATGCATAAATACAGCAACCATAAACAATAAAAGGATAAAAACAGTATGATATTACAGTATGATCATTTCTTAAAGCAGTTAAAGGAAACACGTGTTTCAAACGCCGCATCACTCCAAGACCTTGTGCAAGTTTAGAAGAAATCATATTTATGTATTTCTTCCAACTAAAATTATTATCAACATAAAATCCTAAATATTTATTTCCAAAAACCTGTGAAACCGACAAATTTTCAAATATTATAGAAGCACTATTTACTATTTTTCCTATCCTACTAAAAATCATATAATTTCTCTTAGAGGTATTAACAGCAAAGTAAATCAAGGAGGTAAACACCAAAAGGTTTTCCAGCGTTCGGTTTGCTTTATCCACTAGTTTTTCCAGTGAACGTGTAAAAATCGTCAAAGCAGTATCATCTGCAAATGCTGTAACATTTGCTTCAGGCAAGTAGAACCTCAGAGTATCGACGTATACGAGAAAGAGTAACGGACCCAGGACTGAGCCCTGTGGAACTTCACATTTTACAGGATAGATTCCACTAACGATGTCACCTAACATTACTTTAGTTGATCTTCCATACAAATATGATTTAAACCAATCCAAGCAAAGATCTTTTATCCCCAGACTAGATAGGCGACACAGCAACAACTCAAAATCCACAGTGTCGAAGGCTTTTTTGAAGTCGACAAAGATTTTTAAAGAAATGGGACCTGTTTCTAAACTCAATTGATTACATCCAGAAGATGGTGAAGAGCACGACTTGTAGAACGTTTACTGCGAAATCTGAATTGGCTGTAACACAATATTCCTAGTTTATCCAAATATTCATAAAGTCTCCTGTGCATTATCTTTTCATAGATTTTAGAAAAAATAGGTAATAACGAAATCGGTCGCCAGTTCGATAGTTCTTGTTTATTGCCTCCTTTACACAATGGTATTACCTTTGCCAATTTAAGACCACTAGGGAATTCACCGGTCTGGAGTGATAGATTTATCAAATGAATTAGTCAAGGTAATATATAAACTAGGATAGCATTTACAGCTCTAATATTAAGTCCATCTATTCCGGCCGAGTTGGACATCAGTCCTTTCACTGTGCTCTCGATCTCCTTTGCTGTGCACTTCTCGAACGAAAAAATGCGCCCTTTGCCTAGACTGCGCCCTTCTAGACTTTTTAGCTACTTCTTCCTTAATAATTGCGCCTATGTTCGTGAAATATTTTCCGAATTCATCTGCCATTTCCTGTTTATCAGTGATTTCACTTCCATTCACCAACAGACTCTTTACTCCATCATTATCGTTAGTCTTCCCTTTTAAAATCTCATTTATTATTCGCCAGGTTTCTTTTGCATCACCACTTTTACCATCAAAAGCAGAAGCATAATATGTTTTTTTCTCACTGCGACGCTTATGGTTAACTTTGTTTCTCAATCGATTGAATTCTTCAAATAAACTCACATTTTCCGGGCTCTGTAAATGTTTTTCAAAAAGCTGGTTTCGCATTTCCATCATTTCAAGCAGTTTTGTGGTCACCCATGGCTTTCTTGGCTTATTTTTGTTTTTTCTCATCTTCCTCAGAGGACAAGACACCTTATATACCGGTAAGAGAATATTCATAAACCTGTTGAACGCTGTAGTTGCATTTTGCTCTTCGCTAACTTCATCCCATGCTATTGTACTAACTTGCTCTTTCAGCTTTCTCAAGTTATTATTTCTCATATCTCTATAAACTCTCTTACTTAGGTTTTTAGCCGAAGTTTTAATACTAATACTAATTGTAATTATTAATTTTGTTTCATTAAAATTATCCAGTTTTATTTCTTTGTACACACACAATTAAAAACTTTTTCATTCTCATACAGATAATGAGAAACGCTGTATGTTTTTCTCTGTCGGATAAATAGTATTAGTAAACCCGTATTGTATCTTCATATGGCTCGTTTACGGAGTTGGTCGTTTTAGCATTTAAGCTAATCATGTGTCATTTTGAGACTTAGAGTCGGGGGTTGACTCTTGCTCAAGGCTTCTTGGCTCAGACTCATATCGGACTTGAAATTTGACGGGTGACAGCTGATTTTTATGAAACCATAAAAAATATGCATTAATTACATTTTCAAAACTGTATGTTTTTTATTAGACGAGTAGTTTGAGTAAAGCCAGAATTGTATCTTCATATGTTAGTGTTACGGAGTCGATATTTTGGGAATCTAATCCAATCATATGTAATTATGAGACTCGAAGTCGGGGTTGACTCGTGCTTGAGATTCCATGACTCAGACTCAGCTTGGACTTCAAATAGTGCTGTTGACAGCTGATTTATACGAAAGCATAAAATACGCATCAAGTTTTCAAAATTGTATGTTTTTCCTTATGAGATGAATAGTTTGAATAAAGCCAGCAGTGCATCGTCTTTTTTTCGTGCTACGGAGTTGATCGTTTTGGAGTCTAAGTCAATCATTTGTAATTATGAGACTCGAAGTTGAGGTTTTTTTGCGCCGGAGATTCCGTGACTCAGACTCAACTCAAACTTGACACGGCCTTGCTGACAGCTCTGATTTATATGAAATCATAAAAATTCGTATTCATTACTTTTTCAGAACTCTCATATCTCAACAGAACTCTTTATTATGGTAATAAAACATATTTCCTGTGTTAAGAGCATAAAAAAGTGAGATAGGAATTAGCATAGTGAATTTAAATTAGAAATGCCTGCTTTGCTAGGAAATCCCTTTAAATCTTGACTCGAAGATTTATGGCTGGACATTAAATCAGTATTTCAAAAAAGTTGATGAAGCAGGTAATATTGGTGACTGGGGCTATACATTCTGCATATATTCTATGTATATTGTATTAGTGACTAGGGCTATTTATACACACACTCTTTCAGTGATAGAAAGTAGATACTGACTGAAGAGGTCATTGCCATAAATATAGCCAAGCAACAGGAAGGAAAAGAAATATTGAATTTTAAAGAAATTAGATTTGTCTTTTTCCCTAAGAGGAAAAAGCTGACAACATGACTGGGTGTTAAAAAAAATGGCTTACTAATCTAACTATTTAGTTTAGCTAACTAAAATAGCTAAGTGTTTCACATTAAAATACCTTCAGCATACCGTATCAAGTGTATATCAATTTTAGCTTAATAGTCTTTAAACAGGCGAAATATTTAGTTTTAGTAAATTTTATTCTATAGTAAAATTATGGCAAGCAGTAAATGCTGCTTACAGCCCACGTGCCATAATTAGGGCATGCTGATTTATACTCCGCAAAAACTCGTTCGCAAAAGATTTTACATTCTGGTTTATCGTTAAAATATTTTTTTTTAATGGCTTTGTCATTTGCTTACGATAAACATTAGGGGACGATACAGAACACCAATTGGATCAGGTTTCATTTCGATTATTTTACCTTTTGTTCTAATACGAAGGGATTTAAGTGAATGGTGTTAACCTATTATCATAATGACCAGTTCTATTGGTCGCTAAAACTTTTCGGTGGTAATACTACGAAATCGACGATCAAAGCCCTTTTAATGAGGAAATTACTTTTTTGTTCTGTATATATTCATTATGTCTATGGGGATAATGTCACCAATAGACCTTTTAAGTATTTAAGTAATTTACCGATAATTTTGTCAAGAAGAAATTCGACTCTTACAGTTGGAATTATAATTTTGAAGAATGTAACACACTCATAACTATTCTTCTTAAATAATTTATATCAGTAATGCATTTGAAAATGGAAAGGCTTCGTTGAGAATTTTATTGATTTTAAAAAGGCTGTCGACACGGCTGACTTTGAAATATTGCTATGCCGATTTAAGTATCAGGGATAGTTGTGTGTAATGGTTCCCATCTTAATTACATAGTTGCATGCGTGTTGTGAATAATGACAGTACAAATGATGCATCCAAGTAAATTGCGGAGTCCCGCAAGGATCTTTCTTGGGACCGCTTTTAACTTCCTGGTGCATGCCTTACAATATTTGCAGATGACACAACAATAACAATTGCAGAGAAGAGCCTTCATGGTCCCATAGCCAGCATAAATGATGTGTTGTAGTACCTAAATATATTTACTAGTCTTAGTTTTCCAGGTTTTATCCAGTTTTTATCCATTCTTTATTCCAGTTTTCCAGGTTGTTGTTAATCAAGGTTTTGAAACGAGGTATTTAGGATCTTTGGTTGATTGTAATTTGAATTGGAAAAAACACGGTGGAATTTTATCGTCTGATGAGATGGCATTAAGATGTCTAGTTTTTTTTTTAAGTTCGGAAATTTGTTCCCAGCTTCTGTATTAAAGAATACCCAACCATTGTATATGATTGTGCCATTTAGGCCAGTAATTTCTTATGCAAATTATAAAAAAAAAATCCAGACAATTAAGTATAAAGTGGTTCGTTTCTTAGAGAATTGTGCTAAATTTATTGATACACTTGTTCATGTCCTTTAAAAATTTTGAATGTTTGTTACGGTTTCACAAGTTGTTAACACTGGTGCGCCAATGTTAGATTAGTATTGCGCAAATCTATCTCTTGGATCTGTTGCCCACTAATTCTGATAACCGATCTTATCATGCGACGAATGTGGATAAGCTGATATGTGAGAAGAGAAAAATATAGTAAGGTCAGCCCATGTGTTTCTTCACGTGCCTGTAGCCCTCTGGAATAACCTCACAGACAGCATTAGGTGCTCTGAATTAGTTTCTCCATTTAAATCACAGACCAAAAAGTCTCCCTAGTCAAGATGCACGGTGAGATCGGGTTGCTTCTAAAGGTCATATATATATATATATATATATATATATATATATATATATATATATATATATATATATATATATATATATATCTTTATATGTGAGTAATAATTGTGTATGTATTTATTATGTATGTTGACGAAAACGGCTCCATATTTTTTCGCGAAAATTGGTATCTTGAGATATTCTCGCATAAAAAAAACGATCTAGATAGGTCAGAAGTCCGAGAAAAATCATTAAAAGCTTTAATTTCGTTTTTTTGCAAATGACGTCATGTACTACGTTATTACATCTTGAAGCATTTCTTATGACATCATATATGGCATAATATATTTTCTTATATGATGTCATGCATAGCATAAATAAGATTGTTAAGTCTCCAACGCAATAGTTATTTATATAATATAATGTCTGTTGAAAGGCCCAAAAATAGAAAATTTGCTGTTTTTGTCCCACCACCTGAACAATTAAAAGAAACAAAGGTTCGGCGATATGTCTTTCATAATGACAAAAGACAAGCCGAGGCAAAAGTTCAAGGTATAATAAAAATTATACCTTAATAAAAATTATACGAAAAATTATAATGTAATTTTGCAAAGGCAGCACTTCTGATTTAAGGTCCATTTGGACGTCATGACATCAAGAAAATGCTCAAACTGTCTGCGTTTAGAAGAAAAGCGACATTGAGAATTTATACATAGAAGCCTGCCGCGTGCCCCATACCTTCGTTGAAAAAACAAAGGTCCGGTGATACGTATTTCATGATGACGAAAGATAAGCCGAGGTGTAACGAACCAAACAAATTGAAAATGATAGCCATGATGATTGGGTTTTGGATTGTGATATGGATAAGGTCATAGATACATACCATACTTTTGAGAATTAAAAATATGGACTGGATAAATCGTTGGAAGAAAAAGAAGTTTTTGTCCCACCACCTTAACAATTAAAAAAAAAAAAAAAAGGTTCGGTGATACGTCTTTCATAATGACAAAAGACAAGCAAGGCAAAGAAGCAGTTTTTGTCACACCACCTGAACAATTAAAAAAAACAAAGGTGGTCGTCAATGCCTTCCATACCTTTGAAAATAAAAAATCTGGACTAAATAAATCTTTGGAAGAAAAGGAGTTTTTGTCCCACCACCTGAACAGTTGAAAGAAACAATGGTTCGGCGATATGTCTTCCATAATGACAAAAGACAAGTTGAGGCAAAAGATAAAGGTCCAATAAAAAAAAAATGTAATTTTAAAAAGGCACTACTTCTAATTTAAGGTCCATTTGGACGTCATGACATCAAGAAAAGGCTCAAATTGTCTGCGTTTAGAAGACAAATGACAGTAAGAACCTATATATTGTAGCCTGCCGCGTGCCGAATGCCGGGGCCCGGCGGCGATATATATATCTGGCGAATAAATTTACAGTCTGGGGAATAAATTTGTAATATAAACAATTGCTTGAAATTGATTTTTTTTTATTTTTTTTTTAAGTAATGTTGTGTTTTGAAATCAAAGTGTGTTTGTTTAAAGTGAAAGCGCTTGTTTTTTTGTTTTGCTTTTTTTTTCTTTTTATTTTGTAGTGACGTGCGATGTCAACTGCTGTGGGGGCAATAGAGTTTGCTCTGTGAAATTGGACTGTGCTTGAAGTAAAAAAAAAAAAAAAAAAACTGTTTTAGGATTGGCAATTTGAAGCTAATAGGCTAGTTT
Source organism: Artemia sp. Qi Xiang Cuo (assembly GCF_049724085.1). Lineage (NCBI taxonomy): Eukaryota > Metazoa > Arthropoda > Branchiopoda > Anostraca > Artemiidae > Artemia > Artemia sp. Qi Xiang Cuo. The sequence continues at coordinate 3,489,530 of NC_142802.1, read as the reverse complement.
TAAGAGCTTGTCACAATCTTATTTTTCAATCGAGATAGATCCAAAGGGAAAATTTGAATATCTTTTGAATTAATCAGAGGCAACGCTGTAGCGTTGCCTATAGTAAAGGCCATACGGCTCCAATGTTTTATTATTATTTTTTTTTTTTTCCCAGAGGCACTTCATACGTAAGGGGTCGTCTTAGAAACTTTAAAGGGGGCTGATTCGATTGGAAATCGAGAGTTCTATTGCCCTTTTTAATAGTCGAAAATGATTGGAGGGCAACTAACCCCCCCCCCTACGCCCATCATTCCCCCAAACACATCCAATCAAAATTTTGAATTAGCCATTTTCTTCAGTGTAGTTGATTTCCAGATAGAAAATATATTTTTGAGGAGGACACTCCCCCACAACCCTCAGAGCAAGAGTTTTAAGTTATGCCCTGGGGGCAATATAAGGTTTTTATAGAAGGCGTCGTAGAAACTTCAAAACTGACTTATTCGATTGGAAATTCAAAGGGCTAGTGCCCTTTTTAATAGTCGAAAACGATTGGAGGGCAACTAGCCCCCCCTCACGCCCATCATTCCCCCAAACACATCCAATCAAATTTTTGAGGAGGACACTCACCCACAACCCTCAGGCAAGAGTTTTAAGTTATGCCCTTGGGGCATATAAGGTTTTTATAAAAGGCGTTGTCGTAGAAACTTCAAAACAGGCTCATTCGATTGGAAATTCAAAGGGCTAGTGCCCTTTTTAATATGTTTAAAGTGACTGGAGGGCAACTAGTGCCCCCCCCCCCGACGCCCATCATTTCCACAAACACACCCAATAAAAATTTTGAGATAGCCATTTTGTTCAGTGTAGTTGATTTCCAGATAGAAAATATCTATAGAAAAGGCGGTGTCGTAGAAGCTTCAAAAAAGGCTCATTCGATTGGAAATTCAAAGGGCTAGTGCCCTTTTTAATAGGTGAAAGTGATTTGAGGGCAACTAACCCCCCTCTCTCGCCCGCCTTTTCCCCAAACACATCCAATCAAAATTTTGAGACAGCCATTTTATTAAACGTAATTTTAAGTTCTGGAAATTAGGTCTTTGAGGATGACAACTCCCCCACAGCCCTCAGGGCAATGGTGGTAATTTAAGGATTCTCCGAATCCTTCCCATTATTTCTTATTGAAGGGATGCTCGTATAAACTTTAGAGAGGGCTCATTTGACTGAAAATTGAAAGTTCTTGTTCACTTTTTAAGAGTCACAAAGAGATTGGAGGGTAATTAGCCCCCCCCTCCTCCACGCCCTAAATTCATCAGATAAAAAATTTGAGATACACATTTTGTTAAAATAGTTCAAAGTTCTGATAAAAAAAAAACTCCAGTGTCGACACAGCCCACCAGGGCCCGGGGGTAGGCGTTGTAAGTTATGCCCTGGGGGCATATAAACAATCAAGCAGTCAATCCAAGCAAACATACAATATAAATGTAAATTAATAAATATATTTCTGCTGGGTGGAATTTAACGGGGGGGAATCATCAGCAGGAAAAGAAAATGTTCTTTAAGGGGGGAGGAATTTCCCAGGGGTGGGTTTTTCAAATCTGAATTATTCAGGGAGATGACGACTAAACTCATTCGATAATATTCTAAATTTTACATCTGAAAGTAACGGGAATAAAGAATCAACGGAAATGTCAGACATAGCACTTCAGGTTCCTTTAGACCATTTTGTTCGTGTCTTTTGATAAAAGACATGTTCAAAAGACAGATTGTTTTCATCTATATTACTTTCTCTGTGGCTGGTCAATTATACATGTGAGGGGGGAGACTTCTCTCCACCTCTGTCAAAGCTAAAGTTTTAATTTTTATCTTAAGGCATAACAATGAACGCAATACGATAAAACTATAACTTAAAATAACATATATAGAAAAAAAAATGCAAATAATACAGCACAGTTAATCTAAATTGCGTATTCTGAGTTGGAGCTTAGTAAAAGGACAGGTCAGGGGCTCACTAGTTCACAGTGTGTGAAGTCAGTTCTGCAGTAACTGAATACATGAATTATTGTTTGGTATTTTAACGCCTTCCACAATTAAAAAGGTCCAACATCATTCAGCTCTATTAGTTTATCTAATCTACTATATCAGGAACGGAGGAGATAAGTGAAGTTCCGCCTCGTATTGGATGAGTCTCCAACCTCCCCCTCTCCTTCTGTCTACGCTAAAGTTTTCTTCTTTATGCCAACTACGCCGCCCCCACCCCAAAGACTTTAATAAGGTAAAGTTTTGTGTGGGAAGAACACATAGTAAATCTATTATAATTACCCAATTATAAGGTTAAAATACATACTCTGTGATAGACGCAAAATTGCTTTCGCACACAAAATCCTATTAAGGTCAATTCCAAACAGTCGTGATCCCTTTGTGTCAGCAAGTGAAATGGTCTAAACCCCCTTATTGGAGCTATTTCTTCAATCCATTCATTGTTGTCAATCGCTGTCCACAAGTTATGCAAGCTGTCTATTGTTCATATATAAGGTCTTTTTCAAAGAGCTAATGGTATAGACTTTGAAAAAAGCCTCATTCGATTTAAATTGAAAGTTCTAGATACGTTTTTAAAGTCAAGAATAATCGGACAGTAAGCACCCCCCCCCCCCCATGCCATAAAACATGAAACTTTTTGCAATCAAAAACGAACAAAATTACTATTAAAGAATAAATGAAACCCAAAACGAACGGAAATTAAATAAACAATCATAGCAAAAAACTTACAACAAGTAATAATATAAATGAATAAATAGATCTTAAAGCGAGTAATGCTTAGATTGAATATGAAAATCAAGCTTAAAGAGAAAACAAATATTTTGCTATTAAAGTATAAATGAAACTTAAAACGAACAGAAATTTAATAAACAATCAATGCGAACAAACATACAATAGATATTAATGTAAATGAATAAATAAATCTTAAAAGGAGTGAAACTTAGATTGAATATGCAAATCAAGTTTGAATCGAATAAAAATAACTACAAACAAGAGTTTAGGTATCGCCTCACTGCAGAAGCCTAAAACCTACTGCGTCATTGGTGCTCTACTGAAAACGAATTATATTACAAAAGTTTTCTTTTGTACTTAATATTGAAAATAATTGTTAAAATTACAGTAAAATTTTCAACTGATGAGCTTTTAGCAATTAATATCATTATGCATCAAATATTCAGTTTAATTTATTAGTTCTTTTCAAGATTGGTCAATACAAATATAGTTTCACTGCAAACAAAATTTGGATATTGCCCCCTTCTTTAACTGTAAAAACCTAAAGCCTTCTGCGTCATTGGCGCTTCACTGAAAACGAATTACTCGTATATTACAAATTTATTTATTTCCAGTTCTTACAGCATTGAAAATGAAAACAAAAATTACAGTAAAAAAAATTTGAACTGATGGATCTTTCAACAATTAATATCATTATATATCTAATATTCAATTTGATTTTGTTTATACTTTCCAACTCAAACAGTTTTCAGTAAGGCACAATGACGCAGTAGGTTTTAGGCTTCTGCAGTGAGGTGATACCCAAACTCTTGTTTGTAGTTATTTTTATTCGATTCAAACTTGATTTGCATATTAAATTTAAGTTTCACTCGTTTTAAGATTTATTTATTAATTTCCATAATATATATTGTATGTTTGTTCGTATTGATCGTCTATTCAATTTCTATTCGTTTTAAGTTTCATTTATACTTCAATAGCTAAATATTTTTTTCGTCTTAAGCTTGATTTTCATATTCAGTCTAAGCATTACTCGCTTTAAGATCTATTTATTCATTTATATTATCACTTGTTGTATGTTTTTTGCTATGATTGAATATTTAATTTTTGTTCGTTTTGGGTTTCATTTATTCTTTAATAGTAATTTCTGGTCGTTTTAAGTTTTTAATTTCAACAGATATTTGTATCTCCTGAGGTTAAGTTTAAAATGGCCTTTACTTTTCTATGAAAAACCTATTGTTCAGAATTTTTTTAAAAAATAATAACCATATATGATGCATCCTAATAAAAACTAAGAAAATCTAGATAGTTCATTTTGATTTTGACTGACATTATTAGTTAAGCTAGTTAAGAATATATTATTACTGTCTAAAGGGGGAACGGAGAGAAGAGATTAGCATAGCGAATTGAAAATAGAAACTCTTGGTTTCCTGGAATTGTTGGGTTCTTTCCCGACTTGGGAATTTATGATCAGACATCAAATCGGCAATCCGATGAAGTTGATGGAGCGGGGAATATTGTGATTGAGGGAACACACTTTTCACTCTGACTCTCAGGGTGTGAGAGGGAAATTTGTAAAATGAATTGAATGGACATGGAAAGGAAAGGCTTTCAAAGGTGACTATACCTTTCCACTTTGGTAAATTAATTTTTAGATCTTGCCAAAAAGACTTTCATCAAAAGATTAAAAGTATTAAAGTCAGGGTAAATAAAATGAAGCTTTTGAGCTAGCCTACCTTTTTCATTAAGTTAAGCGAATAAAAAAAACTTAAAAACCGAAAACGGAATTCAATTTCAGGGGCTTCTTTTCGTCGTAGTTATATTTAGGGGTCACATTTCCTGGTATGTGCACGTAAAAAACCTTTTCCTCTGGTAACTTATTCACATTTATTTTGGTAAAAAGTATATATTTCTCTCAAAACGTTGGGTTAGCTGTATTCTTCTTGTGTTATTCTCTGGGACCGCCTCTACTATATATAGCTAATTGTTTTCACTACTACATTGGGGAAGGGAAAGAATTGATAATAGCCCCTAGTCTCTTACGATTTTCGAAAATTGCCGGAGAGCCTCGGTAAATGACTGCTGTAACAAGATATCGCATAATTTTTGGGCATAGTATACATTTAGGTCTTCCAGAAATTACAACGAGATATAAAATAAATTTATCATGAAATTATATATGTATAAATATCTAAATAAATAAGTTACTATCATAAATTAAATAATAATAAATAATAGATAGTAGAGATCATTGACGTAAAATAGAGAGTAACCGTAGAATTGTTAAGTCTTAACAGTTTAATTCCAAGTTTAAAAATTAAGTTCTAGCCCAAGCTGACTTTACATTTCAGGCAGAAGTCTTTGAAGTATGACCTTTTCTATTGCAAGTGAAACTTACAATTGGCACCATTACTTCAATGATTTTCAAGAAATAGTAGCCGAGCAGATTGAAACACCTATGAAGTCACACAATTTTGGGGCTTGGGATACACTTCGGTCGTCCAGAAATAATAAAAAAAAAATTACATAGTAATCAGTAATAAATAGAACAAAACTCGGTTCCAACCGAAGACAATTACAAGAAGGGTTACGAAGACGATTGTTAAGGTGATAACTGGTGGGCATCTCAGAACGTCACATGTTCCGCATAATTCCATCTTGCTTGGCAAACTTCCACCTCATTTGATACGCACCACCTGATGAGCCGTCCTGGCTAAGTGGTTGGCGTGCTGGGTTGAGATTGGAGAATTCTTTGTCCAAAGGGCATGGGTCCGATCCCTGGTGTGCCCCAGTTATTTGGTTTAAGACGGGGGTCAGTGGCATGACTCTGAAACTTCAGCCAGAGTCAATCCAGCTCTAAATGGGTATCTGGTAAAATATGGGGAAGGTAAGCAGAAAGGGTGTGCGAAAGCACAGGATGGCTGGCCCCCAACCCCCTATTGCACTTCTTGGCTGAAGGGCCACGAAACGGAGATCAGCACCGCCGGTTTGAACCTTAAGGGTTTAGTGCAGTCATATTTACTTACTTGCGCCACTTGATGTACCTAATTTCTGAAAATGGGTGCCCCCTCGTTCTATCGCCGTCAAAATTTTTACATGGTGCTCTATGATTCTTGCTCTATCCCACAATTGTGATTTGTGACACACACACATCAGAATTGTGATTTGTGATTTGAATACCTCCTTTTTATTGGGTGACAGATGTGCTGTATCCACTTTTTTCGATCATACAAATAGTTGGGAAATTGAACTACTGTTATACAGTATCTTGGATGCCTTTATAAGTAGACCTCTCAGGAATCTTGAGACTCTTAGAAAATTACGTTTGTGTACATTTTTTTTCTTTTCTCTTCTTCTCATTTTTAAATTTTATTCCTATGTTTAAGGGGTTACTCCAAGCAAGCGAAAGCTTACGGAGGGTTAATTATTTTGTTGTATTGCTATTTTTAAAGTGTTTTCTTTATGTATTTTGTTGTGTATTTTTTTTAATAAACCCCGCTATCAAATTGAAATTGAATTGGGTATTCTAAATATGATCAAACAAATAAACAGGCTTCTTAGCTCTTCAGAAATGTACCAAATTTTATTTTGCAGCGCGCTGAGAGAATGGATCTATGCCATAATTCTTACTTAAGATATAAAAATCAGGTCATTGACACATTGCGGTGTGAATCATGCTCCATTTTTCACAACTGTTTTCACAGGTCGACAAAACTTTCACCAGCGTAGTCGATTTACCATAACCTCTTGATTTTCCAACTAATTACTTTTTTGGTCACCTTCAATGTATGTTTTCTTTATTCTAAATAATTTTTAAAGTTTTATTTTAAGGTTCCTGAGCCTCGCCCTGGACAGTGCGTAAACGACTCTCAGACACTACCAGACATAACGTTGAATTTCATCAAATCTCATCCTTTGATGGATGACTCTGTGCCGGCGTATTTAGGAGAGCCACTTCTGATAAAAACTGGCATACAGTAAGTTTAAATTAATTTGAATGAATGTTTTGAAGCTATTGTTCTTTCAAAAAAAAATTTCAAGATGTCATTACGTTATATGGGAAATGACATGGGAAAGACACCAAAGAGAGCAGTTTTCTGTGAAAATTTGCATATAACTTTAATCCAATCACTTTGACTCTTACAAAGAGCAATAGAACTTTTAGTTTCCAATCAATTGAGCCATCTCCCAAGTTTCTATAACCACCCGTTCTATACGAAGTGACTGGGGAAATATTATTAACAAATTTATGAAAGCCACATGGCACTTTACTAAGATTTTTCGAATGTGTCTTAAAGTTTTGGTTAGGCTTGTTCTTTACTAGGCTGCGGTGGACGCCGTATCCATGATCATCATTTTTTACTATTATTTTTTCGTAATCAAATGAAGCCAGCTATACTCACAAGCAACGTTTACAGAGAAAGGAGGGGGTTTCGGGCCATTACCCCTCCCAACAAAATATGAAAGTTTTTACAATTTTTTCCGCAATTTTGCATACTTTACGCATATTCATATAGTCTTGTATCATATTTTTAATGTAAATCTTCTCCCTTAACTTCTTAATCTTGATAAAGGGGGGAACAGTAAAAAATACACCTAAAATGCATCCGATTTTGTCGATGCTTCCGTTTTCACGCTTTTTATGGAACCTCCGGCCTTCAGGTGATTGGTTTAAGAACTACTCATAACAATCAGTACAAAATAAAGAGTAAATTAAATATGAGAACATACTTTTACTCGCGAAAAATATACTTTTTATTCATAAAATTCAATTCCAGTTTCAATATTATCATAGGCAGCGCGCTAGCGCTGCCTAAGTAAAGAACGATGTGGGCAAAATGTGTTTTTTCTCCACCCGGGCATTTCGTATCGAAGGAGGTGTCGTAGAAACTTCGAAAAAGGCTCATTCGATTGGAAATTGGAGTGGCTAGTGCCCTTTTTAATAGTGGAAAGTGATTGGAGGGCAACTACCCCCCCCCTCACGCCCATCATTCCCCCAAGCACATCCAATCAAAATTTTGAGATAGCCATTTTGTTCAGCGTAGTTGATTTCCAGATAGATAATAGGTTTTTTAGGAGGACACTCCCCCACAACCCTCGGAGCAAGGGTTTTAAGTTATGCCCTGGGGGCATATAAGGTTTTTATAGAAGGCGTTGTCGTAGAAACTTCAAAACAGGCTCATTCAATTGGAAATTCAAAGAGCTAGTACCCTTTTTAATAGTCGAAAGTGATTGGAGGGCAGCTAGCCCCCCCCCACCCTCACACCCATCATTCCCCCAAATACATCCAGTCAAAATTTTGAGATAGTCAATTTGATCAGCGTAGTTGATTTCCAGATAGAAAATATGTTTTTGAGGAGGAAACTCCCCCACAACCCTCAGGGCAAGGGTTTTAAGTTATACCCTGGGGGCATATAAGGTTTTTATTGAAGGTGTTGTCGTAGAAACTGCAAAAAAGGGTCACGTAATTTGAAATTGACAGGTCGATTACCCTTTTTAATTGTCGAAAGGAATTGCAGAGTAACTAGCCCCCCCCCCTCCCACGCCCATGAAGCCCTCAAACACATCCTATCAAAATGTTGAGATAGCGGTTTTGTTCAGCTTAGTTGATTTGCAGATAGAAAATATGTTTTCGAGGAGGACATTCCCCCACAACCCTCAAGGCAAGGGTTTTAAGTTACGCCCTGGGGGCATATGAGGTTTTTATAGAAGGCGTTGCCGTAGAAACTTCAAAACAGGCTCATTCGATTGGAAATTCAAAGCGCTAGTACCCTTTTTAATAGTCGAAAGTGATTGGAGGGCAACTAGCCCCCCCCTCCCACGCCCATGATTCCCCCAAACACGTCCAATCAAAATTTTGAGATAGCCATTTTGTTCAGCGTGGTTGATTTCCGGATAGAAAATATGTTTTTGAGAAGGACACTTCCCCACAACCCTCAGGGCAAGGTTTTTAAGTTATGCCTTAGGGACATGTAAGGTTTATGTAGAAGGCGCTTTCTTAGAAACTTAAATAAAGGCTCGATTTAGTGGAAATTCAAAGAGTTAGTACCCTTTTTAAGAGTTGAAAGTGACTTATGGGTATATAGCCCCCCCCCCACGCCCATCCGTCCCCCAAACACATCCACCCAGAATTTTGACAAAGCCATTTTGCTAAACATAGTTTTAATCTCGAGTAACTAGACCTTCGATGACGAGAATCTCCTCATAACCGTAAGAGTGTGGACTTTAATCTATGCCCTGGGGGCATATAAAGTTTTAATAGAACGCGTTGTCGTAGAAATTTCAAAAAGGGCTCATTTGATTAGAAATTGAAATGGCTAGTGCTCTTTTTAATAGTCGAAAGTAATTGGAAGGCAACAAACACCCCTTCCACGCCCACCATTTCCCCAAACACATCCAATCAAAAGGTTGAGATAGCCATTTTGTTCCACGCAGTTAAAGCTCAGGAAATTATACCTTTGAGCAGGACACTCCCCCCAGAGTCTTCAGAGCAAGGGTTATAAGTTATGCCCTGGGTGCATATAAGTTTTTATTGAAATCTTTGTCGTAGTAACTTAAAAAAGGGCTCATTCAATTGGAAATTCAAAGGTCTAGTGTCCTTTTTAATAGTCGAAAGTGATTTGAGGGCAACTAGCCCTCCTCTCTCGCCCACCGTTTCCCCAAACACATCCAATCAATATTTTTAGATAGCCATTTTATTCAGTGTTTTGGATTTCCAGATAGAAATTATGTTTTTGAGGAGGACACTCCCCCACAGCCCTTAGGGCAAGGGCTGTAAGTTATGCCCTGGGGGCATATAAGGCTTTTACTTAGCGTGTCGTCGTAGAAACTTCAAAAACGACTCATTCGATTGGAAATTGAAATGGCTAATGCCCTTTTTAATAGTCGAAAGTGACTGGAAGGCAACAAACACCCCTTCCAAGCCCACCATTTCCCCAAACATATCCGATCAAAATTTCCTGATGGCCATTTTGTTCCACGAAGTTTAAAGTTCAGGAAATTATACCTTTGAGCAGGACACTCTCCCCATAGTCTTCAGGGCAAGGGTTATAAGTTATGCCCTGGGGGTATATAAGGTTTTTACTGAAATGGGCAACTAGCCCCCCTCTCACACCCACAATTTCCCCAAACACATCCAATTAAAATTTTGAGAAATCCATTTTGTTCAACGTAGTCGAAAGTTCTGGAAATTAGGCCTTTTAGGATAAAAAAAAACCCTACCAGAGCTTTCAGTGCAAGGGTTGTAATTTGTGCCCTGGGGGCATATAAGGTTTATATAGAAAGTTGTTGTAGAAATTTCAATAGGGGCTCATTTGATTGGAAGTTTAAATTGCCCTTTTTAATTGTGTATATTGAGTGGAGAGTAATTAACCCCCCTCTCACGCCCACCATTTCCCCAAACACATTCAATAAAAGATTAGAGATAGCCATGTTGTTCAACGTAGTTGAAAGTTCTGGAAATTATTTATTTAAGGTGACAAATCCCCGAGAGTCCCCAGGGCAAAGGTTGTAAGTTATGTCCAGGGGGCGTATAAGGTTTTTAATGATAGAGTTGTCTTAAAAACTTCAAAAGGGGCTCATTCAATTGGAAATTGAGAGGGATAGTGTCCTTTTTAATAGTTGAAAGTGATTGGACGGTAACTAACCCCCCTCTCACGCCCACCATTCCCCCAAACACATCCAATCAAAATTTTCAGATAGCCATTTTGTTCAACGTAGTAGAAAGTTCTGTAAATTAGGTCTTTGAGGATGACAACCCCCCCATCCAGCCCTCAGGGCGAGGGTTGTAAGTTATCCCCTGAGAGTATATAAGGTTTTTATTGAAAGCGTTGTCGTAGAAACTTCAAAAGGGCTCATTTGATTGGAAATTGAAAGGGCTAGTGCCTTTTTTAATAGTTGAAAGTGATTGGAGAAAGACTAACGCCCCTCTCACGGCCACCATTTTCCCAGACACATCCAATCACAATTTTGAGATAGCCATTTTGTGTAACGTAGTTGAAAGTTCTGGAAACTAGGTCTTAGAGGATGACAACCACCCTCACAGCCCTTAGGGTAAAAGTTGTAATTTATGCTCTGGGGCCATATAAGGTGTTTATAGGAAGTGTTGTCGTAGAAACTCGAAAAGGGCTCATTCGATGGGAATTCGAAAGGCCTAGTGCCCTTTTTAATAGTCGAAAGTAATTGGAAGGCTTGACATTTTTATAGTAAAGATCGATGTGGATATAATGTATTATTTTTTTTTATTTTTTTTTTGTTGTTGTTTAGACCAGGGCACTTTGTATAGGAGTTGTCGTAGGAACTTCGAAAAGGGCTCATTCGATTGAAAATAGAAAGGGCTGATGCCCTTTTTAATAGTCGAAAGTGATCGGAGGGAAACTAATCCCCCTTCCACGCCCAGCCTCCCATTTGACTTTATGTTTAAAAACTAAATGTTGCCATAAGATTAAATCAAAATGCACTTTGTTAATGCTAATCCCCAATACTGAAAAAATATACTTTACTGAAACAAATATAAATGTTTATACTTTTATAACTTTAATAAATCAAATAATATTAAGATTTTGATTATTAAATATCAGTAAATGTATATTAAGCTGACAATGCACATTCATATGTATTTTTTTTTTAGTTAAGTGCAAATTATGTTCTGGCCTTGGGAAGGCATAGGGGTTTTGACCCCAACTTACGTTAATTTCTGCTATTTTTCAGTTTGATTCGGTTATTTATTGTAATTTCTGTTCGTTTTGGGTTTCATTTATTTATCGATGCTGATTCATGGTAGTTTCACGCTTGGTAGATTTTTGGATTTTATTTTTGCTCATTTTTTGATTAATGGAGTTCTTTACTTTTCTTTAAAAAACTTATTTTGTGGAAAAAGTTTTTTTTATTAATTTATTAAAACAGAAGAACATTGAACCTGCATTTACTTGTTGAAGAGTCGATGCTTCAGTTTGTGCGATTTAAAAACTCTCTCATGATAATTAGTGGGAAATAAAGACTTAATAAAGAGCAAATAATAATTTGTTTTTTGTACGATAGAACTCCTGTAAAAACGGTGTGTGTTTAATGTGCTGGGGTTGACCATCTAAAATAAACTTACTAATGAAATAGAAATATTACCATGATATTTTTTTTTTTTTTTTTTTTTTGAAGGAAGAAATGGTTTATTCATTAACAATAAACATAACAAAACCTGAAGCAAAGCTTTTTTAGTTAAATAATTACCCCACTAGGCCTATATATAAATTAACTTATGAAAGATGACGATAATTAAACACCAAAAACAAAACAAGGAACGACAAAAAAGCCAAATTAAAAACCAATTGGTACCTCCCATCATCAATCCATCAAACCCCAAAAAAATCTAAGAATCTTATCAACTTAATAAATAAAGAATTTATGTTCTTTCCAAATATCATGGTTGCTTTTCTAACAATTTTCAACACACCTTCCCCCCTCCGTTTTTTAAATAAACTTTAGAAGCGTAACTCTAAAATATTATGGTAAAAATAAGTATGTTTAAACTGTTAACCAACATTTGCTTAGTGAAAAATTTAATGTGTGTTTTGATACCATAATGTCGGTTTCAAATATAATGTTTGAACCTCGATTTTCAAAAACATAACGGTAAATTCAATATTTTTCCCATCAGATTCGTCCTTGACGTTGATTTTCTTGAAATAGCATCAAAGGCATAATGTCAAACGCGATTTTTTAAATGCCTGCTATTTGAAGTTCCAACAAAGCTCTTAAAAATTCCGAACGGTTTTCGGCTCGATAACAAATGTGCCCTTTCCTTATTAACAAATATGATTTTACAGGATTACAAAAAAACTGCATATATTATTTCCTAAATATTACAAAGTTGTCGGATGTGCCCTCTCGTTTTGAGTCACACGTCTTGACCTTATCTCATAATTATTTCAACATTTAGTTTTTATTAATTAGCTCCACTAGTGTATTGCGCCACCAAATTCAGTCATGAAAGAAGTACAATGTTAACATAGACACAAAGTCTTGTTTCCTACTCTCAGGGATACATTTGACGTCAGTGGAGGAATATTTAAAGAGAAAAGTAGATAAAGAGGTCTCTATAGCCTTTTTGTAAGTTTTAGAGAATGATTTTGAAACGCTGCGAACACCTTGTTAATAAGAACTAAGTTATATTGAAGGTGAAAAGTATACTCTTCAACGAATATAAAAGAAGGTATCTGTTTCTAAAGCTATCATAGTCTCAAGATTTTTGTTTACTTATCCAAAAGGCCCTACTCACCTCAATGAAGGAATATTAAGAGATGAAAAGGAGTGAGGGCCGACTGAATCTTTGGCTGTTTGCCATATTTGATCTTGGTTGCTCCCGAGCAACTCCCCCTGAAACTCTTGAGATTTTCAATGAATACCTTCTCTACTAAGTTATAATTAAAACATCGTCTCTGCTATTGAATTACCAAGGACAGTGAAAATGAAATGTGATCTATTGGTCAACTTGTACAACTATATGCATCTTAAAAAATTGGGAATTAAATTTTGATGAACTAGATCTCCGTAGGTAGTTCGCAGTTTTCGCTTGTTGCAGGTGCCAAATTTAAAATAAAGAAACGTGGGTGAGAATTCAACTAAAACATAATTTAATGTAATTTAAAATAATGGTTTCATGCAACAAAAAGTCCCCTAAAATTCAAGGTACCAAGGACATTTAACATGAAATCTAATTGTTTGAAATGATTAAGTGGAAGTAGCTTAGAAGTAGCTTTCGATTGAAAATGTAGTTGTCTTTGGGGATCAAAATATTATTAACCTTTGAATTTTTACGGAAGAAATGCGTTGTAATATTTAGTTAATAAGTTTGGCTTATTTATTTTCACTGTTCAAAGTGGCAACACTGATGAAAATGTGGTAGGCCTACTACCCTAAAAACTTAATAATATTGAAACAACCAAAAGAAAAATCGTTGACAATTGTGGTTTCATGTATGAAATTTTTTTTAATTCAATTTTTTATTTACAAACGAAAAATTTACTTATAACCGCCCCCAAAAAGATACAAAAAAGTACTTGAAAAGTAATTCGCTTCCTGTGAGTTTTTGGGCGACTGAACACCTCCCACAGTTTAAAAAAAGATTACAAGAGTATTTATTGGGGAATTAGTATTTTTTATTTTATTTTTTTTTGGGGGGGGGGGATTTGAGTGGTTATAGGACTGGAGGGAGGAGCGAGTTGAAGGGGATGGGTGGATGGAGTTGTATTTGGATGGTGGTTATTACCCTGGGGGTGTTTGAGAGAAGGTGATTGTCTTTTTTTTTCTTTTTTCATTATTATTTTAATTAGTCTAGAATGCTTCTAGAAATATTTATATAAGTTTATTATTATTATTATTATTACTGTTAATTTAGGATGCCTTTAGGAATGTTTATATAGTTAATCGCTTGGCGTTAGCAAAATTTAAATATTTCCCTAGCGTAGTGATTTATATCTGTATATATCTGTATTATATTTTTGTTTATTATGTAAATAAAATTCAAAGTCAATAATGATAATAATATAAAATAAAAAAATATTTATAAAATTAGATAAATAACGAATAAAAAAATTACATAACCAAAATAAAATAGACCTAAGATAGATCCATGGGGAAAAAAACTTAAATTTTAATTCCTGAGTACTTTAAATCCCCATTTTAATGCATGCGGACTGATTTAACATTCTGGCAATTAGGGACTTACTCTGACTACCTCCTAGACCGGAGACAAATTAAACAGATTTTTCAATTATCCCTGGAGGTTTGGGAGGCACGGGTTTCCTCTCCTAGAGAGGATTCAGTGTCTACATGTAAACCTTTGCGTAGATATAGCCTAATGCCAAAATGAAAACGATCCTGGGTCGCATGGATGTTTCAATATTCATTTGATTTTATATTTTTTGTAGACGAGTCGTCTTATCAATGCAGTTGCGAAGTGGCTACAGTGTAAAAATAAACATAGTTTTGTTTCCTTATCTAAACTGCTTACTTCAATGAATTAATATTGACAGAGGAAAGTGACTGTTGGCTTATAGCATGTTTATATAGCCTTTAATGCTAACTAAGGAGAACAACTTGCAAGCTCATAGACCCTGAAATTTGATGCTTTGTAGTGAAGGTTTGAAAGTAGGAACTAATTAGTATTCTGAAACATAGATACACACATGTATGACCCTTAGGGGTGGGTATTAGGTTTTTTTGGGAGGGAAGAGGGCATTAAAACGTGAAAAGATAGAATTTTTGGGCCACAATTTCTTCACTTTTCCTGGAGGTTTCTTTAAACCCATTCAGAGATGTTTTCCTCGCTCTCCCCTCCTTTTGTATTGGAATGAATATAAAAATTGAGTTGTTCATAAATATATTTGATGATATATTTCCACGGTTACAAATTACGTCAAATTCAGTTACGAAGGGAGAGTTTTGATTTCTTACACAGGATGGACTGCTCATATAAATGAAATATTTTTGACAAAAAAGGGAGAAGAAAAGCTCCTTGTGTTGAGGGACATCCTTCCCTCAATGAAAATTGAAATTTCCCATATTTTTCCTGTTTCATGTAAAAATATTTGTATTTGGTTGTTATTTTTTTAATTTTACTTCCTTCTGTCGTTTCGGAATTTTAATCCTCTCTTGGTATAGATTCCAATATATATATATATATATATATATATATATATATATATATATATATATATATATATATATATATATATATAAAGTATATAAATTGGGCTTTTGAAATATTTAGCACCTTCAGGATAAATTAATAACCACTTATATATTTTTTTGGTTCGGTAAATATCTCAAATCACACAAACATGGATCAGAAACCGTTAAATATGTAACCTACATCAATACACAGTAGGATGTATCAAAAACAGATACATGGAGTCGCATAAAATTTTATTACTTCCTATTGAGTCGCCTCTGAAAATCTATTAGTTCCTTACCAACTTTTTAGTTGGTAAGGAATTTAACTTTACCTTACCTAAGTCTTATATATATATATATATATATATATATATATATATATATATATATATATATATATATATATATATATAAATATTTAGTGCTATTTAGTAGATTGTATTTTGTAGATTAGTTAAAATACTTTCTACGGGTTTAGTCACTGAATAAAATCATTCATTCATCCATATATATGGAAAGGAGCTTACCGTATCTTTTGTCCTCCCAGGTAGGTTTTAGTTAGCAGCGTTGGAGTACTGCTAATCTTATCGCTAAAGCTTCTACACAAAAAAAATCAGTATTAAACCGATTTATTCTAAGCTCTGAAAAATGATTTTTGGTAGCACGGTCATCTTGACATTTAGTTCGTACCCGTTTTGCATTTAGTGTTTTTTGATGTTGGATGTTAGAAGCGTAATTGTTACTATTGTCATATTTATTATTTTTAGTCCACTTCCTCCCTTTGTCTTGTTCAGTTTAACATATTGGATAGAAATTTGAAACAAATAATGTTGTTTTTGGTGGTTGTTTTGTTGGTCAAGTACTTTTCCAGAAAAACTTTCTTAGAAATATATCTTAGAAAAATATTTTGTATTTTGTCATGGAGAAATCTAATAATAACTGGATTTTAATAAATACGAATCCTTCTTGCAAATCCTGTTACTGCCAGCTATCTACATCTGATATATCTTTTATTAAAAAAACTTGGCATAGAAATTTTTATGATCAAGTTATTTCTAAGATCAGATTCCATATTTATCTGTAGCAATAGATTTGAATAAAATCAATGACCCTCATTTGGGAATAAAGGGGATCATCACGTTGAATGTTCAGCCAATAAAGAGACAAGAATTGGTAGCAAGCAGAAACATCATGATAATAGATGTATTCAGCCAAAAAGAATTCTTCAAAAGGCGGTGTCTTCTTTGGCACAAATATCGCGATTTTACACATTTTCACCACTTTTGCCCCTAGGGATATTGCCCTAGGGGCAACGTGCTAAATTGACGTAATTGTTGCATACACTTGCTTGGTCGTTTCTCTTGATTAGGTAAAGGATAATCCTAGGGCCTATTTTTGCGCTAGGGCCTTATTTTCCTTATATTCATATGTCTCAAATTTAAGCTGATTTAGCCATATTCTGACTTTTACTAAATTAAACCACAAAACGTAATGTTAAAGCTAGGCGCTAGTGAGGTCTGTATGTTGTATAGTAGGGGACAGAATAATATGTGCTTGGAAATATGTGAAGGACAGAACATTTAAGGCAGTGCAAGTTTTCAATATAATTTGGTTTCTGGTAATAATATTATTCTGGTAGCGTGGATTTTTGATGTGCTATTTGATGTGCGCCGGGTGGATGAGAGAGGATAATTCAACGGGATAAATTGCCCTATTATTTGGCCTTGAAAGGGGGTTGTCAAAACCATCGTGTGAAAGATTAATGAATGTTGAACAATCGACATTTAACTAAGTTGCAAAATCACGCTCGTAAGACTTTCTTGCAGATAAAAGCGAAATAGTTGCTTCTTTTCCCAGTGTCGTTTCTAACAATTTTCAAACGTATATTATATTTTTAGCACGTGCAAATGGAAAACGTGCTGTGTATTTTGAAAATCTGCAGATGAAAAGTATTCTATCGTTAGTTTGTTCTTTCTAAATCGAGGGAGCCTTCTTGAAAGAACTCTGTTTTCTCCCACTTGAGCTGGAAGAGAATCGTTAAATTTTTCTTTTGCTGCTTTTCTTGTCTTATCTAAAGAAGGCTGAACTCTCTTGAACTTGTTTGGGAGTTTTTTTTTCATGTCATTGTTTCGTTGTTTGACAACTGTGCTTCTGTCTTTTTTTGTACTCTTTTCCTCTATGTTATAAAGTGAAAAAAATATTGTTCTTTAAGTGGGAATTAATTTGTATAATAATAATTTATTTCACACATTTTGTGGTCCGTTTCAGTATATATTTATGTGAAAGTTCTTAAGGTTGATTATCCTTTTTTTTCTAAGATAGAGAAAGGCAAATGAATCTCAAGCAGGGGCAAGTCGTGGTACTCATTTATTCAGTATCAGAGGCAACGCTATAGCGTTGCCTGTAGTAAAGGCGTATTTCAAGTAAAACTAACATAGTGTTAATATATCTTCTCTGAGCGAGTAAGACATCGACTTGTTTTTTTTTTTTTTTTTTTTTTTTTTTTTATCAAGTTGCTGCTCATTTATTTATGGTTTTTTTTGTTTGGTGGATACCCAAACACATTGGTGCAAGTAAACGTTTTTTTAGTCGTAATATAAGCCCAGTTTACTGGGCTTCTTGCTTTTATTGTGATTTTTTTTTTTTTAATATATATTTTTTTATTTGAAAAAAAAAAACTGATTGGATAAGAGACCAAAGAGAATGAGAAACATATGAGAGTGGGATCTTCGGCAATTTTATACGGGAAGATAGGGACTAAAAAACGCACACCTCACGAAACAGTTACTTTTTTGAGATGGTTTCACGAAGGTAGCTTCAAATTGTAAATCTTTAGTAATTGTATATTATATTTTTAGGTGAGTCTATTTTAGATTTATGTTTATTTTTTAGTTTTAGTTTATTTTTATCTACGCTCAAGACACCTTGTTAGATACGGGCGAAATATTCGTTTTTGTTTTCTTCTTCCTTTTCATTTACTGGCCACATACCCGTTTGTCGTATTTATTTTTTTGTGTTTTTTATTTTCTTTATATTTATATGCCTATAATTTAAACTGATTAAGCGATTTTCTGACCTGTATTAGTTGAAGCTGCATAATACAATGTTAAAGCAAAGCATGAGTAAAGTCTGTATTTCACAAACTACTCTGGCTTAGTCTGCATTGCCTAGTTTAAAACAGAAAATGCGCACAAATACGCGGTTGCTGTAGCGCTTAAAAATCGCATTTCATATTTTCACACTTCTGACTTCATTGCTAAAAACTGTTTGCTAAACTCTTTTCAAAGAAGAGATCGGCATAGTAATGTAGATTAGCAGAATCAAAGTGTGATTGAACATCCTTTTTGACAGTTTTTGACAATTACATTAGAAGTTTAAAAAGTGTCAGATATGATGACAATGACACTACACTTTATGCCTTGTGGCTAAAATGGTTCTTTTATCTTCGCCCCAACGTAAGACAAAAATGAAAAAGTGGTGGAAAATAAATACATCTAGTACTTTATTTTTATAATTTTACTCAGTAACGTTAAATTTTTTTTTTTTTTCATTTTCTTTCTAAGAGACGACTTGAGTTTCCTCACTAGTCAGTTTGGATTAATCTTTAGGTATAAAAAATAGTCCAGTTTTCTGCTGTCAGTCCACGTTTGGTCACTTAGAAAAAAGCACTATTTTTTACCAACTTGCATATGACTGATATGGATAAAGTGAATCGGGCAACAAGAGGAATCGCAAATTGTGAAAATATCGATTGATCCCAACTATCCAATTCTCAATTTTGGCTGGTAAATACAGCCATTAATACGTATGCCCCCTCTTTTTTTTCCTTTTTTTTACTCGGAAACTCTCGAGGAGTTTTTTTTTCTCGAAGACGAAGGAGTTTTCTTTCTTGGTAGCTTGGATTAAAATTTTGATAAAAATCTTAGTATTACAAAAAAAGAAGAGTCAAAGTTTCTGCGCATAAAGTCAGGGCATTTGGACAAGATTAAGTATTTCTTGTGTAATTTGCTTTTAAAGTAAGATTTTTAGATACAGAAAGGAAGTTGCCCCCTCCCGATGTCTTTTAAGCCCAGTTTATAAAAAAAGGTAGTTACATTTAACATGGTTCGTTTTATTAAATTTGATCATTTCAGTGTTTTAAAATCATGTGCTTTAACATACTTAATTTCTGAAGAACCCTCAGTAACATTTGTCAAATTGCCAACAATTTTCCTCGGGAATAAAAGATTTCCAGAATTCAACTTTTAGCTCTTTCTGAAGTTTCAAGCTAAGAGGTAAGAAATCGCTCAACGTCCCATATAAATCAGAAATAACCCAATATACACGTAAATGTATTAGCTAAATGGTTGCAATCGGTAAAATCTCGCTATTCAGTTGTTAAACAAATCATGGGATAGTTCATCAGTTTTATAAAAAGCGAACCAATTTAAACTGATTATAAAATCGCCTGTAATGGAATAAATACGAGGGTGAAGAATTGCATCAAGTTTCAAATATATTTACTTTTCAGTTCACGTTGTTTTAAATTTTTACGCCAAAACGTATTTACTGTTTGAAGAACCCTCAGTCTCAGTAACATTTATGAAATTGCCTACGATTATCTCCAGTAATAAAAGCTTTCCAGAATTTAGCTTTCGGATCTTTTAAAAGTTTCTAGCCAAGAGGTAAGAAAGATGTGTATATCCCAGAATTCAGTTAAATGGATTAGTTAAATCATTGCAATCGTCCAAATCTCGTTATTCAGTTGTTAAACAAATCATGGTATATTTCACCAGTTTTATAAAAGTGAACCAATTTAAACTGATTATAAAACCGTCTGTAATGGAATAAATACGAGGGTGAAGACTTACATTAAGTTCCAAATATTTTTACTTTTCAGTTCACGTTGTTTTAATTTTTACGGCAAAACGTATTTACTGTTTGAAGAACCCTCAGTCTCAGTAACATCTATCAAATTGCCTACGATAATCCCCAGTAATAAAAGATTTCCAGAATTTAACTTTTGGATCTTTCAAAAGTTTCTAGCAAAGAGGTATGAAAGAGGTATATAACCCAGTATTCAGTTAAATAGATTAGTTAAATCGTTGCAATCGTTTAAATCTCGTTATTCAGTTCTTAAATAAATCATGGGATAATTCATCAGTTTTATAAAAGCGAACCAATTTAAACTGATTATAAAATCGTCTGTAAAGGAATAAATACGTGGGTGAAGAATTGCGTCAAGTTTCAAATATATTTACTTTTCAGTTCACGTTGTTTTAAATTTTTACGCCAAAATGTATTTACTGTTTGAAGAACCCTCACTGTCAGTAACATCTATCAAATTGCCTACGCTTATCCCCAGTAATAAAAGATTTCCAGAATTTAACTTTTGAATCTTTCAAAAGTTCCTAGCCAAGAGGTAAGAAAGAGGTATATAACCCAATATTTAGTTTAATGGATTAGTTAAATCGTTGCAATCGTCCAAATCTAGTTATTCAGTTGTTAAACAAATCACGGAATAGTTCATCAGTTTTATAAAAGTGAACCAATTTCAACTGATTATAAAATCGCCTGTAATGGAATAAATACGAGGGTGAAGAATTGCATTAAGTTGCAAATATTTTTTACTTTTCAGTTCACTTTATTTTAAATTTGAACGCACGCCACAACGTATCTACTGTTTGAAGAACCCTCAGTAACATTTGTCAAATTGCCAACAGTTTTCCCCAGGAACAAAAGATTTCCAGAATTTAACTTTTAGCTCTTTGTAAAGTTTCTAGCTTAAGAGGTATGAAATTGATCGAGGTTTTGAAGCAGACGGTCTCAAAGGATAGCCTGAGGCAATTTCTGGAATCGTTGATGCATACAGAAAACGATGTGGAGTGCCTCGGGTTCATTTTCGAAATCCATTTAACGCTCCTTTCCTTTTCCCAACTTAATCAGAATCGGGGATCGACCCATTCAATTAGAAAATTTCACAGTCGACAAATGAACTGAAAAAGGATTGTACCAACTGACCGGGGAAACTTTGATTGAAAGAAATGAAGAAATCTTTAGAAAATATTTCTTGTCAATATGTAAAAGGTTAGGAACTTTTACGTTAATTGCCTACCACTAATTCCTGATACGCGTAGACCTATCTTAAAACCAGTAGAATATCCGCTTTTGGTCCGCATACTTAACCGCAATGAATATTCTTATGCTCGCAATAAATGTAATGTCGGGTTTTTTTTAGTCCTTTAAATGTGCTTGTTTAGGTACGCTTAAGATTTTTTTTTATGTGTTCGTCTATTTTATTAATTAAATAAATTGTCACCAGAACAAGAAAAGTAGTAATATTCCTTTAACGGGAAGTTCCAAGGGTCAAAAATTACAAGAATATATTAAAGGTTTATGATGTCTTTATTCGTCGGTATGATGTTTTAAAGGTTTTGTTTTGTATTATTATGATTATATAATAATATAATATAATATAATATATATTGAAAACCCGTCGTATACAATAAATGACAGTATACAAAAATACGAAAAGAGGAAACAAAACGATAATAATAACAACAAAAGCAACAACTTCTTAAATAGTATACAAAATAGTACGAAAAGTGGAAACTGAAAGATAGCATACTCAAAGATTACAACAGAAACAACAACTTCTTCGAAAATAGCAACAAAGACAGCAACTTTTGAAATGAAAAAGAAAAAATAAAAAAATAAATAAAAATAAAAAAAATAAAAAAATAAAAAGGGAAACAAAAGGGAAAATTAAACAAACAAACTTGCCCACTCGTGCTTTAGAATTGCTGGTTTTGTTTTTTGCCGGCTAATAAGGGTCTGAAAAGCTAGATTTGGGTCCACTAGGTTATAGCGCCGAATCAGAAAACTATTTTTTATCCAAAGTTGCAATTTTAGTAGGTACTTTGCAAAACGGAAAAATATAGAGCGGATTTTAGACTTTTCACGGTTTGCCAATAAATTCCAGAAAGGGGTCACATATAATATATGTGGCAGAGCGGTAGCGTTGTAAATACTTGCCAGTAGTGCACGGTTAAATCTCAGAGTGGATTTAACAATCAAAGCATAGGAGCTGGATATTCGCCGTTCAAGATGTGAGATCAGGAGGGAACGGGTATGCTGTAATGAGGAACCTATTGGAAGCCCTAGATATACTATTTTATCAACTGGTTTTACTGAACAATCACCTAGTGTGATATTAGTAGGAGGGTCATTCTTCCAATTATAAAGCGAAACTTCCGACTTTTGGGAGTTAAATCTCAGACCGACTTTCTCGTAGTTGGACTGCAGAAATGAGAATATTTCTGAAAGGCGGTTAAGCGTCCGGCTGAGATTCAGCGTGTTATCGGCATAGCATACTAGGGAGATGTCAATGGAACTGAGAATGCATGATGAAGGACAGCTGTCTTGAGGTTCAATAATGTAGTTATTGAAGAAATTGGGGGATAAAACTGCTCCCTGACGGGCACCTTTATGGACTGGTATCAAATCTGACCGTGGGGCAGGCGGAAGGAATTATTTATTCGTCCGGGATTTACACCAGTTTAAAGTTGGTTCTTATCTCGATGTCATTCAGAAACATAAGTTGGCATTTATTTAGCGGGCGTTGGAAAATTTGTCAATACAGCAAAAGTGGCGAATTCAATTTAAGTCTAGAGATTTGAAATCTTTGCACAAAATCTTTTTTCTTACTTGAAAAAGGGTATGTATCCGTGAAACAAGCAAAAAGGTTAGCATAGTGGTTCTTTTTTTTTTTTAATGGAGTGAATTATCTAAATTTTTTGGAAAAATTTTCCTTTGCTTGATTAGTTCGTAATTTAAAAGGTGAAAATACCACTCGATGTATATTTTAACGCTTTTTCCGAATAAATTAATTGCTACCGTCACAAATTCCATTTTGAGTCCTTAAAGTGACTCCTTGTTCCTTTTTCATCCAATAGAACCAAAATAAAAACACGCCATTTGATTTAAAATCCAATACTAAGCTGATATTTCACTGTCATCTATTCTACGCGCTTAGAATTGATGCAATTCGATTCACCTAACAACTTATAATCCTTTTGATTTCGCCATTTTTTAACGTTGTAAGTAGTTCGCGTGTGTGTTTGAAGCGCGAATTAGACTGAATACAAACGTCTTTTCTTCGACAAACTTGACAAAACATGAGTCAACTTACACATTTAGTGCTCTTTTTGAATATATTTATCGCTGCTATCACAACTGTCTGCCCCCCCCCCCTATTCGGGCCAGTTATAGCCCAAAGCTATATGCAGAAGTTTGTTGACGTCCTTGTTTTTTATTATTAATTAGCATTATTAGGTCCAACTGTTGGTGAGAAATAAGCGCAAAAATAGCGCAATACAACACTAATTGTTCAGTGCTGGTCCGAGAAAAAAAGTCAGCCAAATTTTTGCTCACGTTAAAACATTTTTCATCGGATGGCAGGAAATCCGGCTGATGAAGCGAATTTTGACTCATGTCAGGACCTAGATTTAATAACGAATTAGCTTCAGGTGGGCCATCGGATTTTAGAATTTGCATTTTCTTTTCTTGAAACTATCTCGGGAGATCCGGGGTAATCCCTTGACGAAAAGCTTTAATACTTGATTTTTTGTTTAGTTATCGGTTTACGAAAATAGCCGTTGATCCCCAGTTCAAAACTCCAGATGGAAAAGTCTTCGATGTAATGTTCATAGGAACCTGTAAGTTTCTTTTTTTCTACTTTTTGTGATTTCCCTTTCTTCCTTTTCATTTTCTTTTTCTTTTTTCTGGCCATTCTCTCAGTTTTCTTTAATCTCTTTTGGGAAGGCTTTTCATAGAAATCTCAAGCCTTTGCCAATGAGCCTTTGAGGGATTAATAACATGCTATTGTATGTGTATTTAATGAAGAATAAAACTTATCTTATCTTATCTTAACTTTCTCTTTGTAAATTTCTAACTTTAATTTATTGATACCAGAGAGGCAGAGAATTTCCTAAGATTTCTGTAAAAATGTCATCTTCAAATTATCAAACAGAATAGGCAACACGAGTTTCAAATCATGAGCAGGTAGAAAGTGTTACATGTATATCTGTTGGGGATATTTCCCGAAAATTACAAAATATACTGTTTGTCAAGAAGTAACGTATGCTATAAGTGCAAGCAGCATAAACTGTGCGGGGTCGGGGCGGTGGGGGTGTGTATGGTGATTTTTCTAAAGATGAGAGTCTGCTCCTGCACTGAAAGCACATTTTTAGGTTCAGATCAAGCGCTTGCACAAAATTTATCTCGGTATATGAATATATATGTATGTGATTTTTTCTGAGGGGGGAGTGAGCAAAAACAAAATCAAGTTGTAAACGAATTATATGCAGTATACAGGAAAATATGATAAAATCTAGTGAAATTTCGGGACGAAGAAGATGGGCTCAGAGAACCCCTCCTCTCCGGCTGGGTACGCACCTGGTTCAAATATATGTTGTTGTTTTTTTTGTATGTTTTAAGATGCTTTTCATAACGGAATTTTCTTGGGCTTTCCTAAACAGTCTTTACGGGGAGCTTCACCTGGTAACTGGTACACCCGGAACTCCACTTGGTACAGGTATATTTCAACGTTAATGTAAGGGATTAGCTAGGGCTCATATCGCTTGGCCTAGCCTTTTCCCTCTTCAAATAACTTCTGCCTTCCTAGTCTACTAGTTTTGTATTAATAAAGTTTTTTTTGTATTGGCTAGTAAGTATGTCCAATCTCCCTTCAAATGTTGGTTCGTCCATCGATCTTGTAGCTCAAGTATTACTCGGGGGGAGATATGTGAGTTAGAGCTTCAAGTGAGTATAAATTAGCTTAAAATAAAAAGGACAATAATGAGATGGCCTGCCTGCCAAGTCTACTAGTTTTGTATTAATAGAGTTTTTTTTTCTATTGGCTAGTAAGTATGTCCATTCTCCCTTCAAATGTTGGTTCGTCCATCGCTCTTGTAGCTCAAGTATTACTCAGGGGGAGATATGTGAGTTAGAGCTTCAAGTGAGTATAAATTAGGTTAAAATAAAAAGGACAATAATGAGATTGAAGAAGTGTTTTTGTTGTTTTTTTTTTTCTTTCTTTTTTCTGTATAAGTACACTTGTAAGAATCTATTCAATTTCATCTCTAGCAAGCTACAATTTTTGCCAATGTTTTCTTCTTTCTAAAAGCATTCCTTCTGAATGTATAAAAAATTAATAGCTAAATAGAAATTGCTCATTCGTACTGGGGGGAGGGGGGAGCTCACGATCGGGTGCTAATTTTGGTGCTGTTATATCAAACAGATTCAAAATACTGGCATAACTCTGATCTCAACAAGATTTAGGCTGTCTACCTTCCTACTGGATTGGATATATGTGGCGTCTGTTTCTATGCATTATCTGCATAATTTGGGGCCTTTGCTCTTGGGTTTGCAGGAACCATTTGTTACCCCGAGACGCATTTTGGGACCTTCTGACAGTTTTCATTAGGTAATGATCAGGTCCTTCATGGAGTTATTATAATATCCACTAAACAATGAGTTTTGAATGAGAGCTTTGTTCGAGGGGGCGCCCGCTTTGCCCCACCTCGTGTACATCTCAGAACCCCACATGTGCCGCAGGGTTCCGCCACAATTAGCACTCTTCCGCCATCTGGTGTTAATGATTTCTCAAAGTGGGTGCCACCTCGTCTTGATTGCTCTCCGATTGATTCTGACGTTTATAAAGGCCACTAGGCCTTTTAACTTGCGATCGAATAAGTTATCCCTAAACTTTACTGCTGGATGAGCGCTCCCTCAAACGATCATTCGTCCATATAACCAGGCAGGGATAAAATATAAATACGAAACGCAATTCACTAAGTAATTTTTTTTTATAGCGACGAATCCTCGAAAAGTAAAAGTATTTCCGGAAATTTATTTTTATTTGAATAAATTGAATTGAGTTGAACTGAAGTGGATGATATGCTTTAATTTACCTCTTCTGCAAATTAAAAAGTAGACTTGTGCTTTCCTAAATATAAAAGTCTCACATAATTTATAACGTCAACTTTGTTTAGTTCTAAACATTCTTTTTATTGAATTTACAATTGACCTTGAATGCAATCAAGATTATTAAGTATAGCCTCACACCCTTATGTTTTACATAACAAAGGTGGAAGTGTTATAAATGCGGAAAATGTAAATTTGCTTCATATACTTTTTATGCTTTTTTTTTGTCTTCATAAAGTCTGTGTCTTCTTTTATGTGCATATAAAAGTTATGAAAAGGTTTAATCTTGATTTACGAGTAGGTATATTTTACTTTCATCGTTTTTAAAAGGATAATAAAGGTATAGTAGTTTAATCTGGTATGTCTTCATAAAAAAGGGCATAACAATAAGGGGGAAAATCAATCCGCTTGCTGGTTGTAATTTTTTTCAAGTACAATAAGATATTTTTGGAGGGAGGTGATTCTTCTTAAAAAGCTTAATCTTTGATCTCTGAAAATGTATAAAAAATATTTGTAAATTAATACGTATATTACTGAGTGCTCAATTAATACTTTTACTAGGATTTAGGAGATACTTGATTTATACGTTCATTTTGTGTTGTTAGGTGATTGATTTTTTTTTCGGGGTGCTACCATTTCGGCGAACCGTCACAAACCCGAAACGTCATAACATCGAACCCTCAGAACCTCGAACCGTCATAACCGTAATAGTGATAAGTATATAATAATTTAGAAACAAATTTCGGCTATATATTTGCACATCAGGGGGTGGGGGTAAAGCATAGCATATATTAAATACGTAACCTAACCTGACCTAGATACCCTTTCCCCCTGAACCCCAAAAAACTAAAGTTTTTAAATTTTCGATTTTATGACGGTTCGAGGTTCTGACGGATTTTTTTGTCGATGTTATGACGGATTTTGTACTGCTCCTGACGTTCGTGCTCCTGACGGTTCGACGTTATGACGCCTTCCCTTTTTTCTTTTTGGCTGTTGCGTATACTATATATATTTTTTTTATCCTCCATATGTCCCTGGCCATGGAGCCTTTCGAGGGGGAGTAAAAGTGTTTTAATTCCATTTGTATTGGTGATTAACCTCTATTGTTGTAATTGATTCATCATAAATAAATCTTATCTATCTTATATCCCACATTTTACAATCAAATGTACTTATAATTTTAATTATTCCAAAGAAAAAATTGCAACTTTTGTCTTAGCAAGAAAGAAGAGAAATTTGAAGCACTAACATATATTGTTGCTAAATTGAATGTAGGCCTAATTTAGAACCTAAATTTTTGTCATGTAAGTACTGGAGGTTATAGGCCTGGGTGGGGGGAGCTGTCCCCTCTTCAATTTTTCCGACACCTAACATTAATTTTTGTTTATATTTTTAAAGTTCTAATGTACTTTATTGACTAAGAAGTTGTCGCGTTTTTAATTTTTGTGTACGATGCCGTCCTCCCCAGCTTATGAGACTTAAAACCGTTACTGCATGTTATAAGAGATGCTTATTGTATCAACTTCTCTCTAATTAATAATGAGCAAAATTTGTTTTCTAATATTAAAAAAAAAATATCGTGGTGTTAATTTTATCTAATGAAAAAAATGGAGATACAGATTAGGTATACATGTATGCAAGATCCTACGCGTAACAGCATGCTTGATATCCTTCTCCACCCCCTCCAAAAAAATGTCTTTGATATGGCACCTCCCCAAACAATAGCTGTATAAAACTACATATTTCTTCCAATTCTTTCTATCCACCCAAACCAACATATTAAAGTTGTAGAAGATGGAACAAGAGAAATCATCAACAGTAAAATCTTGAAGTTTTACTATATTAATTCAAGTGTTCATTAATGACAAAAAACGCAGTGTAGACTCTTTTGTGAGAGTTGCAAAAAATTTGTCCCCCCCCCAGCACAGAAGTCTAACTTGGCTTCCGAATCACACCCTTCCCCCTCCAATCCCCATAAAGTTTCAATTTGATCCCAAAGCTGTGAGACATAAAAGTGTAGTCTTCCATAAAGTCCCCCCCAGACAAAAACGTCTTTGGCATGGCACCTCCACCTCCACAAACGACAACTGTGTAAAACATAACATATTTCTCCCATTTCCTTCCCCCCTCACATAAACCAACTAATAAAGTGAGAGACAATGGAACAAGAGAAACATCAATAGTAAAATTTAGAAAATGTACTACATTCATTATTGTAGACTGAAAAAAACTAGTTTAGGCTCTTTTGTGAGAGTTGCAAAAAATGTGTCCCCCCCCCCCAGCACAAAACCCTAAGCTGCCTTCCGAATTCCACCCCTCTCAATCCAAGCAGGATTGTCACAGAAAAATGCAATTTGATTTCTTAGCCGTGAGACATAATAGTGTATTCTTCCATAAATTCCACCTCCCTCCCTCAGAAAAAATGTCTTTGGTATGGCACTTCCACAAACAACAGCTGTATAAAAAATAATGTATTTCTCTCAATTCCTTCCCCCCTCATATAAACCAACTAATAAAGTGAGAGACAATGGAACAAGAGAAATCATCAATAGTAAAACCTAGAAAATTTTCTAGACAAAAACCTAGTATAGGATCTTTTGTGAGAGTTGCAAAAACGTTATTTGCCCCCCCCCCCCACAGCACAATATCCTAAGTTGCCTTCCGAATCCCCCTCCCCTAACACTGCCAACGGAACTGTCCCAGGGAATGTTGAATTTTATCTCCCAGTCGTGAGACATAACAGTATAGTCTTCGATAAACTTTAACAAGAAATAACAGTTCGAATAGGGATAAATCATTTTATTAGACAGTGAAAAAAAGGAAAAAAAAACTGGATGTTTCTATCACATATACAGTGATCGTCGTCAGCAGAAATACATATCCGTCGTCATATCCAGTATGTTTTGATTTATTTATTTTTCATTGTCTAATAAAAAAAGAATCTTATCCCTATTCGAACTGTTATTTATCGTCAAGAAAATGCAGTGTTGTCTTTGAAATTATCTACATAAACTTTAACCATAAATATTTTTTTATTTCCATCCACCTCAGTTTTTTTCAATGGCCATTTTATTGTATTTAAATTGTGCGGGGTAAAGCAAAAAAAAAACTGCGGATTTTTATTATTCGACTTTTATGTTATAATATCTTTTGTTATATGTTTATCATTTATCAGCTTTTTCCCTTTACATTTCAAAAACTTCGAACAATGAAACGTTTAGCGTCGAGGGAACCTTTTTAAAAAGGGGGAAAAGCTAATTTCTTTAGTCAATCCCAATGGGGAACTCAAAAGGGGGCATCAAATGGGGGTGCACTACAATTTAGAGTAAAATTGACAATAGCCACATCGGGTAAAAAGGCTGAATTACTATAAAACATTAGTAAGAGGATGGGACTAGTTGAGATTCTTTTGGACAGTTTTTTTTCTCCTTGCCAAGCCATCTGAAATGCAGTCTCAAATTAATATGTTCACGCCATTTAGTGTCAAATTCACGGATGCATTTTGGTGATCACTATGTAATTTAAAAAAATTTAGACATTTTTTTTATAAGAAGTTAGGGTTTCTGTTATTGATGAGTGGATAGTAAACTGTGGTAACATCATTATGGAGGGTATTGACTTCTTAAGTTTGCTAAAAGTGTAATTTATGTTTTACAATGGAGGTTTTATTATTGCCATCTGTTTCTTGTAAAATTTCTATAATACTTCTTACTATTTAGTTTATGTGGGGTTTAGTTTTGACCGTTATAATAGAGTAGATTCATCTTTCTTCCTTTCGCTTACCCCTCCCTCTCTTTTTCCCTCTATTTCCCTCTGTTTTTCTCTTTGTTTAAAAGATTCTGGGAGAGGAAATAGTTCCGAGTAAAATCAAAACTGCAGATCGTACAAACGATAGTGATGTGTGTAGCTAATGACGTCATGAGAGCAGAGAGGATGAAATGCTCCCGTTTATCTGGGAAATTTTTTAAGGATAATTTAGGCATAAAAGAATAGTGGTAAGGTTCTAAATGCTACTCATTATGAATATAGGGGCTCAGTTCCACCCAATATATGAACGGTGGAAAACTAGATCGGATACTCAGATCAAATAGCCCCTAAGTTGATAAAAGAAAAGCAATTTTCACCTGTTATTGTGGAGCGGAAATGGAAAAAAAATGACTTCAGATCGTCCAAATCGTTAATGGAAGATCTTTGGGCTGTGGCACTCCAGAGGTTATCTTGGAGTTACGCCGTTGTCGTCTTATGCGCCAGTCGGCGTTGGAAAGCCTAAGTAAGTACATCTTTGGGGTCTCTCGTGGCATACCTAGTAGAACCGTTGAGTGGGGTTGGCTAGAGGAGTATCATTCACCGGTATGTCGGTCTTCGCTGGCTTAACAGTGCAAGAGTTTGAAGTGGCAATGGTGGAGGATAATAACATACAGAGTTTAATCCCGGGAATTTTACTTTCTTTTGATTTTGTGGCATATTAATTTCAATTCGAAAACAAAACTTGTTCGCTTAAATTTGATTAGCTCGTGTATGGTCCTATATTAAGGTGTCATTATTAGTCGGTATGAAAAGCAGCAATATTTAGATCTTTTCTACAAATTGAGCTTTTATTTAGACGTGTTTCAGACTAGCTATCTTAATTTTAATTATCTCTGATGCATAACTGCTATTTTCTGCTACCTTAGACACGCATTAGCATAAGTGAGGCAAAGAAAACAGAGCTTCGTATAAATTAATCAGTAAAAATAAAATCCTTAAAGAAAAACAAGAGGGAATTCAAAACCACTTTGAGTAGCCATGGCTACCGTCTCATCCTTTTTCTTTTGTCTCGTTCCGCTAAATCTAAGGAAAATTATTCACATATTTTATCTCAGCTCAGGAATTGCAAATGTATGTAGAACTCGAATGTGGAAAGGAATGAAATCCCTTAGTAAATATCCGTGAATTTAAAATGGAATCCCTGAACAAAAGACAGCAAGCTGGTTGGAGATTTCCTTTAATAAATAATTCAAGCTTAGAAATCCCGACATGTGTTTTTCTAATACTCTTATATTTTTTGTGCATTACCGCCATAAATACTATATATATATATATATATATATATATATATATATATATATATATATATATATATATATATATATATATATATATATATATATATATATATATATGATAGCATGGGTGCCCATAAACTGAATTCCAGGGGGGGGGGGCAAACGTCATCTAATTGGCACTTTTTATGCTATATAATAGAAATCTCAGAACAAAAATATAAAAATAAGGTAGCATCATTCAACCGAAGGGGTGGACGCCCCCCCCCCGGCCCCCCTTATGGGTGCCCATGTGTGATAGTAGTCTTGGCATTAAATATTTTTTCTATTCAAACTTTTTTTTTAAGTCATCGGACAACAAAACTCAGGTTTGTTGTTAACTATGAAAAGAATAATCGTGAAATCTATCATATCAAGACTGTAATTACCCTTACTATGAAAATCATCGCAAAATATTTGGATAAGAATAAAAGAGAAACCTGATGACGAAGCTCAAGCACATTAGTGTTGCCTGAGCAAGGTGAAGTGTTGGAGCAACCTTCGATCAGCTTAGCCAACAGAAGCAAAATTTGAGCAAAATTTGATTGAGAAATTAGCTAGGTTAAGGAACGAAGTTTTCTGTGAAGGGTAGCTACTTGAGGGGAGAATGGCCCCCTAGATTTTGGAGAATACCTTCTTTTGGTTTTTTCATTGAAAAGATAAAAAAAAATGCCCATCCCCTCAGACTTTTAAAATATTTTTTATATCTTTATGAAAACTGGAAAAAAAATCCTTATCCCCCCCTAAATTTTTGTGTTGGCACCCCTGTTTTTCAGCCTCAACAGTTCATCGGACATCAGTAACATGCGTTTAGCAAAAACGCCTAACGACTCTCTTTTTTTTTTTTTTTTTTTTTTTTTTTTTTTTTTTTTTTTTGCGCTGTATGGATCTTGGTTCGTGATAAAGATTATAAAAACTTGAAATTTGACTACTGTTTTTCTGTTTTTTTTTGTTTTTTTTTGTTTTGTTTTTCGTTTTTTTGTTTTTAGTATACGAAGAAGCATAACCATTTATCGTCAGCACAATTCCCACCTATCATCCATTTTCAACATTCTGAAAACGAATTTTTCTTGGCCTAAAATGCACACAAGAGACCTATAATATGCACTTGGCATAAGCATTTAACCCCTCTCTCCTGTTTCCAAGCGTCTCTTAAGATTTCTCCTGGATCTTTTTCGTTATACTTATACCACGTGTTTTTCAGTGTGTGGCAAAAAGTAAGGGTGTGGCAAAATTTTCAGTGTGTGGCAAAATGTAATATATGATTTGGATTACCGGCATATATTTGCACATTAGGGGGCGGGGTAAGTAAAGTGGAGCGTTCTTAGGAATTACATAAGCAATAATTTTTGCATTTTTACATTCTTAAGCTTATATAATTCCTAAAAGTAATTTCCTTTGCTTTACTAATGTGCAAACATATAGCCCAACTTATATATTTCCCAAGCATTTGGCCATAAATCATTCTTTTGTTTCAACTTAATACCCGTAAACTGAAGCGACTTAATCCACGAGTAAATAGTGGTATAGTTACAACGGAAAAGATGTTTTATTTTCCTTACAAGTCAGTCTCCCAGATAGACATAGAAACTTTGAAATCTGACTCACTCACAGGAAACCTTTTTTCGTTCTAAAAAGTATATGAAGAAATCTAGTCTTTAATCGTCAGCACCGTTCCTGCCCGTTTTTCCATTTTCGGTCATGATTTGGGTAATAAGCCCCTTTTGTCCTCTTTTGGTGAAAAACAACCATTACTTGGAACACTTCCTTTGATGAATTGAGCACGTAATTTTTACCGCTGAAGCTCGTTTCTTTTTGTTGATGACTCGAACTGACCTTGCCAGCCGAAGCTCAGTGATTTGAAAGAAGCCATTATGGAAAGTTGGCTAGCTTAAATGACATGAACAAATTGATGAATTCGTCAGAACTGAAAGGTTTTATCCATTTATCAGTCTGGTGCAATATATTTTTATTGATCGTGAAAAAGTGTTGCTATTCTTTTAGCATCTTCATTAATGGTTTTCAAGGTCACTGGATCCTGTCAGATTTTTCATGCTTCACTGAAGAAAGCTATTTGCCCTTATTGGTTCTACGCGAATATTTACGAAGAAATGGGGGCTGGTTTTCCAAGCTTTTTAAGCGTGAAGATGTCCCAAAAATGAAAAAAAAAATATCCAAGAAAATCAAGAAAAAACAATAAAATCTATTCTATTATACATATACCTAAAATGTATCCTATAGTCGTTTACTCGTGGATTAAGTAAAAGAATGCCTATATTGACTCTGATTCCGTTTTCTCTGCCCAAATAATAAGCAAAACTAGCACCAACACGAACGCTGAGCAGGGTTCCCACCTGTAGCACGTGCTATTTTAGCCCTATTTCCTCATATGTAGCTCTGTAGCAATCATGTGTAGCACTGATTTGTCTCATATCAGAATATATATCAGAACATTTTTTTTTATCCATGACAATAATCTAAATACATTTAAACACATGATATGTGCGTGCGAGTACATTTTCCCATTCAGCGCTCTGGTCAGCTCAGGATACATTTTTATCTCTTTACATTAAACAAGATTAAAAAATTGACCTAAAGTCTAATATAAGTTCATTCAAATGCATGTGTCATGGCACAAGCCGCGAAACAGACGAAAAGTTTGTTGACTGTAGCACCGAAAATCGCTGTGTAGCACGTCAATTTGGGTAATTGTAGCACTTTAGGAAGTGACCGTGGTGGTAACCTGTTCATTGCTCGTTGGAGTCTGCTTGTATTTGTATTATATTATGAACCTTCTTCGTCAAGCAGATAGCTACAGAAGTGAAGAAGACGCTATTAAATTTTTTTCAAGATAAATGTATTTTGCATAACCCCCGAAAATGTACCCGTCCTCCCGAGATAATCTTGAATGTAGCTACAGAAATGCTAAAAACAAGGGATCTTTAGCAGTGATATATGTATAACGGAAATAGTCCAAACAATTATTAGAATATGGCTAAGTCGCTCCAATTCATGAAATGTGGAGGGGTGGGGGATTTTTTTCGATATTTATCAATGAAAAAATGGGAATTTTCAATTAAGATGAAAAATGGCCCCCCAACTGGTGCTTGTGATTATTATTGATTAGATGGCTTTCTCTGAACTAATTCTGATATCGCTGAAACTGAGAGAAATAGCCAAAAATCCACATAAATAATAGAGGCATTTCTGGAGCAGGAAAAGCTTTAGGTAAACATTATTAGCGTGACTTGGAATAGCGTGTTAGCTATCAGGTTTCCAAAAGTGAAATCTAACAGAAAATGTCTTATTTCAAGAAAAATAACACAGCTGTTTTTTTTTTCGAAAATTAAATATGGAGTAGTTACTTTAACTTTGATTTTAAAAACAGCGTTTAAACTTCAGAGTTTAATAATAGAAGTGTAGCTCGGGCCCACCATGCACTGATAGAAAATAATTTTGATCAATGTCTCCAGAGACTTTTATTCACTGTTCTGATGAATTTATCCGTATTTTCATCATTTGATTCACGTAAGTTTTCTTTTAGAAAATAGTGCCAGAGAAATAAGGTAAATTAATGGCCGTAGACTCTAATCAAGAGACCGATATGACAATGAATGACAGACATGGCTAAGTTAATAAATATGTCATAAGCAGTGGCGTAGCTAGAAGGCAAGGGGTCCGCAAGGGGCAGCATCAGTTGAACCGCCATTTAGATATGTCTTACGGAAGATAGATTCTTCCTTTATAAAAGGCCTGTTTTTTAGCTCTAAGATCTTACATCTTTCTGCAAAGATTATCGTTTTTTAACTCATCTTTGTTCTAAGATCTTACAGCTCACTGATGTTAGCAAAAAGTGTGAAGACCGCCATTGTTTTGCCATATAGAACAATGATGAGAGAACTTTGATGATCTACTCATCATTGTTCTCAGACCGCTGAACAGAGCAGAATGATGAAGGACGTTTGCACAACAACGACCAAAGATGTAAGATCTTTGTTCAAAGATTTCAATTTTAAGCGTTTTCTGACAAAATATGTGAGATCTTAGCACATTGATGAGTGAAAAAACAGGCCTAAAGCTTCATTAAAACCCATCTTAGTTGATGTGGGAAGGATCATAACGGTTCTGCGCCTTAGGAAGCTTATATACGAAGATCAGAGTTTCGCATTGAGTTAATAAAGTGTAAGACGATTAGACCTCACTTCTTTTATTACTTTCCTTATCAGTGGATATAAAACGATTAAAAGAGGCGATGGTATGTTCAAGTTCCTGAACCATTAGCCGTTTTGAACCTGTTATAGGGTATTGCTTTAGTGCTTACTTGAATAGATAAAAACAAAACGACTGTATGCTTTAATATTATTATTATTCTTCTATTGCCCGTCAAAAAAAGGTACAATAGATCACTAAAGATAACAAAAAAAAGGACACAAACACAAATTGAAAATTCAAATACATGATGAAAAAAAAAACTCTTTAATGCATACATTGCAATAATACGAACAAACTATTGCGAACAAATTGATGACCAAGGAGGATAAAAATTTCTTTGAAAACGGGACAGAGATTTTTTAATACTTATATTTGGTTCTGCAAGCTTATAAAAATGGATAATTTTATGAGTTTCTTGTCCAAGGAAGCAAATGTAAAAGATACTTAGCAAATCTGAAGAAGATTGATCGTGGGTGCTTTTTACCTGTAACTGTAAAAAATCTGTATCTGTATTATTCACATTTGTTATGTTACTGCCCAAAGACGAAGGGTATCAATACTATTTGCCAATTAATACAAGTATTTATCAAGTAGTTCGTGGTAACGAACTGTATAGTAAGAGCGACTCGTCTCAATTAACCGAAACTCTAAAAAACGTAAGTTTGATACTAATAGATACATCAAAAGAATGTGATTTTTACGCTGATTTTAAAAGTATAAGTTTCAGCAAGTTTAATGTAACCCATCAAAAGTTACGAGTCTGAGAAACTTTGCCTTATTATCGAAAAAAGGGAAAAACGACCCCTAAAAGTCATAGAATCTTAACGAAAATCACACTGTCAGATTCAGTGTATCAGAAAACCTTATTGTAGAGGTTTCAAGCTCCTATCTGCAGAAATGTGGAATTTGGTATTTTTTGCCAGAAGAAAGATCACGGATGCGTGTAGATTTGTTTGTTGTTTTTTCCCAGGGGTGATCGTATCGACCCAGTGGTCCTAAAATGTCGCGAGAGGGCACATTTGAACGGAAATTAAAAGTTCTAGTGCTTTTTTTACCAAAAAAAAAACAGAATAACTTTTTACAAAAAACTGCAATTTTGATGTCTTTTCATACTGCAGTCTTTTCAAAGATATTTGATTTTGGAAGCAATCAAACAGTTCGTGGTAACGAACTGTATAGTAAGAGCGACTCGTCTCAATAGTAACCGAAACTTTAAAAAACGGAATTTAATGAGTGACGTGACGTAAAAATTGAAATAAATAAATTTTTATTTTATTTTAGTTTCAGTTCAGAATCGCTCAAGTTATAAACTGCAAAAATATTTATGGTATCCGAGCAATAATTTTAATCTTTTAATTTAAACTAGAAAAATACCTGAAAATTTTAAAATTAGTTTTATTTTTTGTTAGGTTCGTGGGACTCGATACGATACTTAAACACGAACTGTTTGATAATATTTATTCCCATAAGGAAATTATTTATTGTAATGGTTTCACAATTAGGAAAAAAACTTAAGGAGAAGGAAAGATATGAAAATCGACCTAAACAGGTTACTGGCAAAAGGAAAGAGAAGTATGAGAAAAACAAGGACGTTCTCAAATTGATTGCCAAAATCCGATATAAGCAGGATGAGAAAGCAGCAGCTCTAAATAAACGTCGTATTTTAATTCGGAGATACCAGTTAAGACCGGGCTTAATGGTTTTCAAGGCTACTGGATTCTATAAATTTTTCGTACTTCCTTATGGCCGCTATTTTTCCAATTTGATTCAAGTCAAGATGCTTGTATAACTAGGGTTACAAACTTGTTGAACTGAAATAAGCCTATAATGAATTTAAAAAGTTGAAGCTATTGACAAGATAAGTTAGGCTTTAAATAGAGTTTATAAAATAAACCGAGTGCCAATGCCTGTAATTTATCACGAAAATGGTTGCACCGTAGAAAAAAAAATAGAACACCGGTAGAACATCGAGAACACCGTCATATGGATTCTATTTCAAGAAATTCCACCGACTGTTAACGTTTCATTGATAAAAACAAATACAAAATTAATCAAATAGTGATTATAATTGTAATTTTGAAAGTATTAATTAATAAGTCAAGAATTAAATAATCGAAAAACTAGCTATTACATGAAATTAAACAGCGACATTGAAACCAAAAACAAACAAATTGGTACTTGTGCATTATTATCTACATAGCGCTATAGATTGTACAAGCAAACCAGACATGGAGACCCGTCAAACGAGTATTTGCTACCTAAATTGATTGCAAAGCGTGGTTTCTTATCGAGTTTACAATATTTAAACGATTGTTTTTTGGGGTTTAGGGGGGGGGGCGGTTGTTTCTAAACTATCATATATTCATCCTATTTTATTTTATTTCATTAGCATTAACCAAACTTGACTTCTTTCGTGTGTAGAGTATAATGCACAAGTACCAACAAATTATTCTGTATATAAGGGAGGTTGCCCCGTCCTTAACCAACTGCTCTTTATGCTGAAGATTCATATTGTAATTCTGAAAGAATTTTTATGATTACAACGACTGTAGTTACTGGGTAGTTGAAAATGTTTATTTACCGACTGCGTTTTAAAACATTTTAACCTTAAGTTTTATCATCTAAAGCAAATGCAAATTAATAAGCTCCTGTGTCCTTGGTAAAGAAAGATCTTTTGTCCCATCCCAATTGCCCTTGTGCTTCAGAAGTCACTCTTAAAGGATTCGAGACAAAATATCAAACTAAAAGCGAACCAAAAAAAAAACGATCCTTCGTATATGTTGTTATGGCAACTCCATTTACTTGTTATTTAAGTCTCTTTCCTTGATTCACGTCTCGTTTAGAAAGACGAAGAAGAAATTTTAAAGCCCCCCCCCCTTTGCCGGAATAGAAAAATTTCATTGAAAAATGTTTCTTTTGTAAGAGGGAATAGCGATTTTTATAATTTGTAATTTGGCTCACTACAAAATGTTAATTTAAATGTAGTAGTGTTGATCATAATATACCGCTAATTTTTTTTCAAAAATAAATAGCAAAAAAATGTATGCCATTTATCCATATATATTCTAGCTAGTAAAAAACTAACTATGCACTAAGATCAGAGCTCTGCCTCTTTGATGTCTTTCAATTTTTTGATCGATGGTGGGCTTTTGGTGCGATGGTGAACTTTCCACTTCGATCCGCCGCCATTTTCGAGAGCCAATATGGAAAAGACAAAAAAAAACAATGTGTTTGTGAAAAATTACGTTTTTCTGCAATGCTATCAAGACGACTTTATAAAAAAAAAGTACATCGGTCAGATTTTTCTTACCAGTGGCGGATCCAGAGGGGTGAGAGGGGGGCGCACCCCCCCCCCTAACGTAGTTTAAAGTAGTGTAATTTACTTAATTAATGTAAGTTTGCGTTAATTAAACTTGCTCCTAACGCAACTTTATCGGATCAACCTGTTTTGCTCCCCCCCCCCCTAAAAAAATCCTGGAT
Source organism: Artemia sp. Qi Xiang Cuo (assembly GCF_049724085.1). Classification (NCBI taxonomy): domain Eukaryota; kingdom Metazoa; phylum Arthropoda; class Branchiopoda; order Anostraca; family Artemiidae; genus Artemia; species Artemia sp. Qi Xiang Cuo. The sequence continues at coordinate 3,450,384 of NC_142802.1, read as the reverse complement.
CCGCCCCTGTTTTCTGCTCAATTATTTTTTATTTTCATTGAGGAAGTAATCCTTACGAATACTGAACAGCAGTTCGGCCAAACTTGAGAAAAATTGCCAAGTTCCTTTTTTTGTGCATTGATCAAGTTTGCACAAAAAAAGGTATCCAACGAAATATGGCTGCTGGTAAGATATGATAATGTAAGCCATATTTATGGTGACTGAACTGACCATGCCGTAAATAATTTCTGCGATTAATTCTCCTCTGAGGACGGTTGAGCGAAGGGCTTGACGGAAATATTGGAATATTGTTCTTCTTTTGAGATCAATTGAGATGAATAATAACCAAAGTTACAAAGAACCAATTGTCATGAGTAATAAACAAATCACCAACAAATTCATTTGTAATTTAGAATGTATAAGTTTTCTATCTGTTCTACTATAGTTTTAGCAGCCAAAAAAACACGCTTTGTTGGTCTTTGACTATGCAGGGGGCCTCGGGCTCATCCCCTCCGAATAATAATTTTTTATAAATATCTTGGTACGTTTTATTCAAATTATCAATTTCTTTCTGTTACCCGTCCCACCTGAAAAAGAAATTCTCCGAATGTGCCTGCCATCAGCGGTCACGCGCTCATTGATCATTATTAATTCATTACAAATGCATCATTAATGATGCATTTCAATGAGCGTGTGACGGTTGACGTGAAGGGCTATGAGTGACAAATTAAAAAAAAATCGAGTTTCAATCCAAATATATTGCAGGTTGAGAATAAAAGCCTTGTTGAAACTACAAGCTCTTGCAGTTTAAAACTGTGAGCAATGAACTATTACTGCTTCAACCGTGAATTGTGCTTAGCTCTTGCGTTTAAGTATTTGAGACTTACCTGTCAGGCTGAACCTGCCGACTAACCTGAACCTGCCAGCTCTTATGATTCGTACTCTAGAGCTATTATGGGTTATGAACTAGTGAAACCTCAACTGCAAATTCTGGAAGAAAAATTCATATTTACTTATTTGAGACTTAGACTATGTGCAGAAACAACGACTGCTTGAAATTGGGGTTACTTGAGCTTCATTTCTTTCCTGTCCAATTATGCTTTAATGGCTGTTAACGATTTACAAGTTCAAGTACTTTATTGCCTCCTATGCTTTTTTATCACCAAACGTTCTTTTTGAGGGTGGAGTGGTATCTCTCTGCCTCTTGTAGCCATGCAATTTGTTTCCTTTTTTCAAACTTTACCTCAGATATAAACTCAGAACTCCATAGAAACTTGAAGTTATAAGACTATCTACTTCAGCAAAAAAGTGTTTCATTGGCAACGCTGTCAAAAAAGGAAAAATGGCAGGAGTAAATATTAGAGGACTGCTATATTCTGTGACAAAAACATGGGAACTTACTTTGATCATCCAAAAAAAAAATTCTTTTCTTGGAAAGACAAAGTAATTAAAATAGGAAGCCTGGTCTGACGGTTAATATGTAGTTTATTGGCTGATTTTGAAGCTGAGAATAGAGACAACTTACTGATTTATTGTCCTTCTTTGCTGTCGGAATTTCCCCCATGAGGTTGAATGATATTGCTAGGTTTTAGAAAGCTTACAAGGCCTCTAGAAAGAATGGAGGTACTTTTAATTATTATATGAGCTTGTATACAAATATAATCCCGCTCTCCAGATTTTTTTTTTACTTCTATTGGCATGAACAGGGGCTATGGACTTGTCCGGACAAAGCCAAAATAGATCATAACTTTAAATTAAATTCATTTCGTGAATTCAGCACGTCGGCTGCTAAATTTCAGAGATTAAATTCAGAACTCATTGTTTGAGCAAGTAGAGTTTTAAGGCACTCGGGATCAAATCCGAACAAATTCGTTTTTTTTTTTAGGTCTTTAGCATCACAGCGTTTGATTGACACTGAACTATTCAGGCTATAGGATAACCTTTAATAAAGATTAATACCAACCCTTTATAAAAACTTTACTAAGATTGAAAAACAAATGATTTTTAGAAGTTAATTTGACTCACTTTCCAGTTTTACAAGACATGGATTTCTTTTCGTGAATTCAGAACGTCGGCTGCTAAAATTCAGAGATTAAATTCAGAACTCATTGTTTGAGCAAGTAGAGTTTTAAGGCACTCGGGATCAAATCCGAACAAATTCGTTTTTTTAGGTTTTTAGCATCACAGCGTGTGATTGACACTGAACTATTCAGGCTATAGGATATTCTCTAAGAAAGATTAATACCAACCCTTTATTAAAACTTTACTAACATTGAAAATCAAATGATTTTTAGAAGTTAATTTGACTCACTTTCCAGTTTTACAAGACATGAATTTTGCAGGAGAGCAAGAAAAAAAAAGTAGAAATGTTTTTGGAATTTTCTTTCGTTTACAGTTAGTTATATAAGCGTAGTTTTTGTCTGGTTTTCAAGATAAGACAAAAACAATTCTGATATCAAACTCTCAAAGCCCCAACAATTTCTGTAACTTCAGGATAGATGGTATAACTCTTTTTGGAAGAAAATGGGCATTTCTAAGTTATCTCGTGAACAAAATAAGATGGAAAGTGGCAAGATGAGAAAAACATGTGCGTCAAGAAAAAAAACAACGAGAATAGTTCCATCTAGTGAAAATAAAACCAAAAGTGCTGATATTTTGGCCGAGACCTCCCGCTCAGCCGTCCTCAGTGCCATAATAGAAAAATAAAAACAAACCGTAAAAAACTATCACCAAAATACATAGAAACAAATAGTTAAAAACAGCACTAAAATAAAAGAAGAACCTTTTCATGTAACGGTGAAAGGGTGTCTGAATAAAAAATTCGGTACTTGAGCATTATATGGGCCTTTCTAAAAAAACAAGTTTGGTTAATGCTAGTGGAATGAAATGAAATAGGATGAATATATAATAGTTTATAAACAATTTTGGCTATATATTTGCACGTTAGGGGGGGGGGTTGAGGGTAAGGCATAGCATATATTAAATACGTAACCCAACCTAACCTAGGTACCTGCCCCCCCCCCCCCATCCTAAACCCCAAAAAACAACAGTTTAAATATCGTAAACGCATTGAAAATCACGCTATGCATTGCATTAATCTATAGCGGTCTCTTGAATTAACCCGTTAAAAACGGGTTTTTCGTGACTGGTTTCCATGTAAAGACCCATATAGTGCCCAAGTACCAAAAATTTAATATTGAATGACAAATCTAGATGCTATATCTAAGTTAATATTATTTAAGGCTTTTTAAAAGCTAATCACTTAGCAGGTCTGGTATCATCTGACATTTTATTAGGTTGCGAAATGTTGTAATGTAAAAAAAGGAAATTTGAATTAACAAGTTCAATATAAATAGGGCTCAAATAAATTTCAGCAGTATCTCTACCATAGGTTAATATTCCAATGATATATTCCTTAATTTTAATGCCTCTGAAAATTTGCACGAGACCTATAACGGAGGTAATAATGGAGGTGTTTTTAAAAAAATTAAGTGGTGCGGGTTATAGTAAATATGGTGGGCTGAGGCCAAGTCAAAATTCTCGGGCCTTTAGTGTAGCTTCATGGCTTTTCGATTGAAGATATGTGTTCCAACAACCTCTCTCTCAATTGTTAGTGGGTCCTTCCAGTAGAGAAACAACCACAAAAACAGGAGATCCTATAAATGCCACTACCCAGAATGGGGCTGGTTTAATCTTTGCCACAGCAAAAAAAAAGTTCAAATTCAAATAAATTCAAAACAAGCCTATTTTGCTGAAATTTCAATTCCATCTGCAGGCCTATATTATCCCATTTTCAGGCATCTACAGGCCTATCATACCTGAAATTTTGGAATCAGGCAAATTCTTTTTTTTTTTAAACTATTTCTTATCATATTGTAAACAAGCTAGAGCTAGATTTATAATGCATCTCATATGCTAGTTGGAAAAGAATATACACAAACATACCCATTTCATCGTTCTGGTATACGGGGCTCACTTATTTTGGGCCCAATGTTAAGTAAAAGCAACTAAAAAAGTAAGAGCAGAAATAGATACATTTCTATTTAGGTTCTTATATGTAGCTTCATTACCTTTACCGGTATGTTAGATGGCGCTGGGTGTTTGTTTGACGCTTTTTAGAGGCAATTGTTTTAGATTCTTGCCTCCTTGACCCCTTAGACGTAAATTACAATATTAACTTAAAAATATGTCGTATCTGGGCTGAGACTTTTTTCCCATGATGAAAAATGGTTTTGCTTTATGGCGAGTCCCTTTTGCGACGAGGAACCTTTGTACAGTGTTCAACTTGCGCGCCGGAATTACGGCCTTTCTGTGACGAAGAAATAAAGAAAGGGGTTAATAATGTATAGATCAATATGGTACTTATAACCTAGAAAGAATTAGCGCTTCACTAATTTGTAATTTACAGAGATTAACAGAGAACAATAAAGTAAGAAAGTAAATATCAGCAAGTTATTGATATTTTCTGGTTATGATGAAGTATAACTTCTGCGGAGTCATAGAGAAGGCATAAAAAAATTGTTTCTCAGCTGTGAATAAACTATTAATTTTCATCTAAAACGTGGTCTATAACAATGTTTTCATGTAAACGATAATAAATAAATTGATCGAATAAAACTGATATACCCTGATTTTTCAAATATCCAAACAAACCATATTAGCTAAATATTCAATTACTGATAACAATGTTTTAATGAAATTAACAGCTTTAAAACAAGTAACAAGTTCGTTGTAGTATAAATCTCTTATTGGTGGAAGTTAAATTGACGATTATATGGAATACTAGCCTGGTGCCTTGAATGCCCAATCACCCCAAGTCGGCCTGAACAGGCATTTAATGTTCTAAATACATACAAAGGAAGTTTTCCTCTTTCTATGCTTGGTGTGTCCTCCACCAAGGAAATAGATTTATTTGTTACTTGGTCTTTGAAAATCATGGTAAGGGTAAGGGCCACTTATTCTCCTCCCAATAACCCCTTTCCTGTAAATGTTTACAAGAAAAAAAAAATTACAACAAAAGAAATATTAACACCAGTATTTATACCTTTGACGCTGTGTGGTATTGAGATAAGCGAAAAAGAATAACTAAGATAAATAAAAACGACATTAATGAGCGACTTATAGATAAAGGTATTAATTAATTTGATATATGAAGACACTCATTGAATTGGTTGTAATAGATCGGGTATTAACTTTACCGTCCAAGGCTCTAATTTTTTAAGTGTCCTATCTTATTTCAGACAATGGTAAAGTAATAAAAGCCGTTAATGCCGAGTCTACCGATACGGCTACCAAATCAGTACGGCCTGTCATCATTGAAGAAATTCAAGTTTTCTCGCAAAAAGTAGCCATTACTCATATGACCATTCACAGGTAAGAATTGACTAAATTTTCAATTGTCTTCTGATGTTTGTGATGAATGTAGTGACGCAAAAAGGGACCAGGGCTATTGTTTTGTGCAGGTTTTAAAAATGAGCTTGTAGTTGATGTATTGAAGACAGAGAGGTAACCAGGGGGAAGAGTCTCCCCCCCCCCCGTGATCTTTTCTGAATTTCTTTGCATTTCTTATTCAATTATCAAAAAATTGGTTTTCAATCATTGTCTTATTTAGGGTCTTTTTAGTCATTGTTTGTTGTAAACACAAAGCCTTTCCTTAGACCTTAGTTCCCCCAGTGACTTCCAGAGACACAGATCATTTCAGCGAGTAGCTTCCAATCATTCCTTAAATGGACTGCTGCGTAGATGTCCTTCCACTGTAGGATGAGACTCGTCAGAAGGAATTCCATAGAAGATAATTTATTAAACCACATTGGCCTGACATAAAATAAATAAAGAAAAACGAGAAAAATTGGGTTTTTTATAGGCCAAATGAAGACACTTAAAAAAAAAAGCGAATATTTCTAGAGTAAAAACGCCTCTTTTCTTCAGCGCGAAACGAAAAGATGTATCAATAAAAGCCAAAAATTAAAAAAATTAAAAACAACTACCTAACAACCATAGAAGCTAGTCATTTGCCAATATTCGCGATTTGCATAAAATCCAAAAAAATATGAACTGCCATCGAAGGATACTAGCGAACAACTCGTTTGGTAGTTGGTTTTAATTCTTTTAATTTTTGGCTTTTATTGATCCATCGTTTCGTTTCGCGCTGAAGAAGAGAGGCGTTTGTCCTCTCGAAATATTCGCTTTGTTTTTTCAGTATCTTCATTTGGCCTATAAAACCCCATTTTTGCTCGTTTTTCTTTCTTTATGAATTCCATAGAGTAACTCAGGGCAGACACAACGTTGCTCTGGAACATCCTGAGTTTCAGCTTTTGAGAGTATACTGTAGATTTAGAGACTGGTAGAAATCTCCAAAATACTGCGTTCGTTCTGGCTATTTTGGTCTATAGTTCTTTTCTAGAGTTGCCGTTGGAAGTTACTGTACTTTGCTAGTACTTGACGTCTGTCACTTTCTCGTTGTTTTCGTTTCCTTATTGGCTTCGTATGGGAGAGCTGCTAATTGACATAGCTTTAGTCCCAGAGCGTTTGAGTGTAATCCGAACTGTTCAGTTTTATTCGCTAGTCTCTTCAGGAATTCCCGGAGATTTTGCTTGTCGGCTTCTATGAGCCCAACGTTCTCGGCGAAGTCGACATCCTGATGAAGCTTTCCTGCCATTCGGATTCCACGTCGATCTATATGTCAAGAGATTTTTTCTACAAGTAGGACGAAGAGAAGAGGTGAGAGAGCATACCCTTGCTTGACGTCGTTCATCATGTCGAAGTACCACGTGTTGCTATAAAGGTTTTAACACAACATTCCGTCTCTTCGTACATGACAACTATTTGATTAGCTTGTTTCTCGGGAATTGCGTAGAACCGAAATGCTCCGTAAAATACGTAACCATGAAGAGTTATTTTATGTTTACAAAAAGCTTTTATCTGTCCTATGCCCATTTCCTACGATTTAAGACTTGGGAGGGTGGACGAGACGATTTGTGTCTCCGTTTTAGCGTTAATACTAGGTGCGATATTTCTAGGCTATCATAATCCGGAGTGAAAACCTTTTTCCAAGGGAAGCTAAATGTCTCATCCAAAAACGCAAGCTTGATCTGTCCGTCTATTTTTTTTTACTAGCTATTCTTATACTTATTTTAGTTGTGACTTAAATTTTTTTTTTAACGCGTACGAAAAGCTTGTGAGGTCTTGGTTGAGACTTAAATTTTTTGTTGTGGAATATAAAACAGATTTTCTTTTTCTTTGTAAGATAATGTATTCTGGTTTATGGTACTTTCATACTACGTCGTAGAACCTTTCACACTAGCAACACTTAGGAGGTTACGTTACAGTAATTTAAGGTCACGATGGAAGGGGTACCCTAAGGGGGAAGGGCAGCCTAAGATATCGGATGAACCTAAAAGATATATGAAAATTGAAATATAGTATACCTCTATTTCTATAACCTGATATATTTTTGGAATGCTCAATTTTATATAAATTTAATATTTTGAAATTTTTGAGGAAGTTTTTTTATTAAGAAAAGAGTAGGTGACATCAAATAAATTATGAGATATTTTTGAAGAAAATTTGAAAGTCACCGAGAGGAGAGGAGGTGGAAGAAGAAAGAAAAAAAAAAAAAAAAAAAAAAGGAGGTTACGTTACATTGCCTAACGGAGCATCATACGGAGCAAATTTTGGCCGTAATGTAGGCATTTCTCTGTAGACTCTACCTAAAATTTTACGTTGCTTAATGCCCATGCCACATTACAGTCACACTTGTCAATAAAATCAAAATTACGCACGACTATAGCGCCAATTGCGTTCGCCGTTCGTAATTTCTCGAGTTGAACATTGTTCAACTTTCAAGCATAAATTTCTTGACTGACCAATCAGAGTCAAGGTTTAAGGTATACTTTTTGAAACTAGGAACGATGGAAACTTAGAACAGCGGTTTTTCTATCTAGGAGAGGAATCTGACAAAAGTTAAGAAGACTTAGTATTAGTAGAGAATAGTTGGATACAAATTACTGTTGGAGCAAACTCTTTAAACTAATTTCTTGCAGTTTTAATATTTTACTTTTTAAATACAAGTGTGACGCTCAAATCAAGAAAATTGCCATGTCATTTCTTTATCCATAGATGTGACTATGATATGGCACGTGCATAAATCTATGTTGAGTTATGGAAAAGTGAGCATAGTAACAATAAATCGGAACTTCTGGACGAGTAAATAGTAAATTTTGAAAATAAAGGAATTAGCTTTTCCTAGAAAGCTTTTATTGTCTGATCAGAGCTTGAATCTCTATCTCAATTCCACATTTTTACTTTTTAAATAGTTTTTTTATGATGATTGTGATGAGTTATGACGATGATTATGATATTATGGATTTTTAGGTTAGCTTAGTGTGAAAGCACTTGTTTAAGTATGTGAGGTTAAACTTAACGTACCGTAACTTAACCACTTAGAGTAGGAAATTACATACGTAGTGTAAGCCGCCGTAGGCTCTGGGGTCATCTTGTAGCGAAAGAGATAAACACGCTCCTTTCACTTGAAGTCCTTTCTAGCCCTAGGTTTTAAATTTAAGGCATTGATCTTTCAGCTGTCTAAAAGTAATAGAACTCTTAATATAGCTTGTCAAACTGTATGCTTGACTCGACCAACCAGAATTATTCTTATCGAATTGCGATACGTTTTCGTTTCTTTGACATCAATCGATAAAACTTGCCAAACTTGTTTCATTTTAAGAAAATATAGATCCATGTTCGATATTCTGGAACATTAGCAGTGAAAAGCGGATCCAGGATTTTTTAGGGGGGGGGGCAAAATAGGTTGATCCAATAAGCTTGCGTTAGGAGCAAGTTTAATTAACACAAACTTGCATTAATTAGGTAAATTACACTACTTTAGACTACGTTGGGGGGGGGGTCCGCCCCCTCGCCCCTGGATCCGCCACTGGTCTTGACCACCGGATGTGACTAGGAGTATTCCCTTTGCGTGACAGACCCAGCAGAATATTAGGATTGATTGCACAAAAATGCTTTCTTTTTTATTAGAATTGTTATCACGTGTTTAATTTTGAAAATGTTTGTGGGATATATGACAGTCTTTCAGAATTTAATCTGACCAAGTCCGCTTTTTATATATTTTTTTTTTTTTTGTAATTGACCAAAACTAATGTGACTAGAATGATTTACTTTGTATGAGTGGCTGGGCTTGATGTTTTCCTTATCAAGCATTCGTAACAGGATTTTTGTGTGTGTCTGTGTGTGTAAATTTTAACAGAATTTGTTCTTGCTAAAATCGGGCCTTCGGTACCTGTGTCGGTGCTCTTTCGATCTAAAGTCGGGGCAGTAGTTTGCTAATTTTTTGAACCCTAAAATAAAATTTGCTAATTCTGATGCCCTGTGAAATCTCATAAATCGGATTTAAGTTGTAACTTTTTTAGCGTTTGGTTTTGATCATCAATTCACAATAATGTAGTTGGGGCAAGGAAAATTCCTCAATTTGTTTTTAAATAGAGATACAAAAAGACATTTTTGAAAGTCTGGGAAGGGGGCTTTTTTTAAGACGATTCAACCAAAGATTTTTTTCAAAATCTAGGGGGCGTCATTGTGAGCCTTTCTCCCAATTCGCGTGAAATTCCAAGAGGGTAGTCTCTGGAAAGTTTTTTTTTCTAGGGGCAGTAAATCAATGATATTTCTTCCTCGTTTTCTTCCATGGATTACTGAACAGTGTTTTCCCAGCAAAGTGATTTTTGGAAGTAATGATCCCATCGGTACCATCGTATGCTCTATCATGCTGTCTAAATTATTGTTGTCAATTTTTTGAGCATCGAAATTAGCAACCAGCACCCACGAATTTGGATAGATTTTAATTTTTTGGAAACCGAAATTAATCAACTACTGCCCCGACCAAAGAGGCCTAACCGGGTACTGAAACACCGACTTAAGTTTGCTGAAAAAAAAAATGGGGCATGTAATTATTTCAAAATTCAGTCTGACCAAGCCTACTCTTCACATATTTTAATGTTTTAGTGTCTAAGTACCAGATTGACTTTTCACTTTTCATATTCTCACTTATGCTCCTTTATAATTTCAGATACCATACTGACTTTCCATGACGATAAATAAGAGTTCAAATAGGGATAAAATCCTTTTAATCGACAGTGTTTCACAAACAGTGATAGAAATTCACAAAAATACCAGATATTTCGATCACATATGCAGTGACCGAAATATCCGGTATTTTTGTGAATTTCTATCACTGTTTGTGAAACACTATCGATTAAAAGGATTTTATCCCTATTTGAACTTTTATTGATGGTCCTTTAAAATAGGGTTAACAAAAAGTTGATATTTTTCTCAATAAAACCATTTTCAGAAAGAAGCTAACACAAAAACAAGGATAAAAATATTTCCATCACATGATTGGCGTATTGAAAATAAAACCAGCGGCGAATCCTCTCTTTGGACTTCTGTACTTTGTTTCATGTGCTTTGTTAAATTACCCTTTGAAGAGCTCACATAAAGGATTATTAATACCAAAAAGCACGTTATATGCTACTCCTATGTCTTAAAACTAGTTCACATATATATATATATATATATATATATATATATATATATATATATATATATATATATATATATATATATATATATATATATATATATATATGTACTTCACTCAAGGCTGTATCCAGGAAAGGGTTTCAGAGCTTGGACCCCCCCCCCTTCGAATTTTTTGTCCGACTCGTAAAAATGTTAAAAAAAATGTATAGAAATAATTTTTTTTTCTTTTTTCCAAAGTTTTTCTTTGTGAAACCCCCCCCCCCCCCCCAATAGAAATTTTCAATACGCTCTCGGCGTCACCTCTTGTGTTATGAACAAATACGTAGACTACGACGTATTAATTTACGACTATAAAGGTAACAAATTGGTTTCGGTAATTCTGGTTGTTGTTGTAAAACTTGCTCAAGCTATACGGGTTCTATCGATTGCTTCTATCCTTTTTCTTTTTTATCTTTTTTCTAAGTTTTTTCTATCCTTTTTCTCTTGTCGTATTTTGCTCTCTTGATATTTAGAAGTTTCTTTTGTTTCCAAGAATAAATTCAATACAAGAAACACAATGTTCTCAAGATGTTCAGAAGTTTCTGTTAAAAAACAAAAAAACAATACTCTCAAGATATTCAGAAGTTTGTTTTCCCAAGAATTTCCAGAAAAAAATTGTGAAAATCTAAAATGCGTTATTTAGCATTCTCTAATTCACAGAAATTGCAAGGAACTTAAGCCTTTGATATAACTTTGTTGATGTTGTAATGCTTGGGGTGCCTAAACAAAACCTTCCTTGTAGAAATACAATGTAAGATAAGTTAAATCTTCGTTAATACAACTGGTTAAGACAACTTTAACTTCTATTTTTTATTAATCAAAAATAGTTGAATAGAATTAACAACACTTTCGCACTGAAAAAAACCTATGAGGACTTACGGCGTGGGAAATTCCACGTAACTACTGATCAGTTAAGTTAATTATTAAATTAAATCAAAATGATATAAATTATAAGATAAAATATAATTAAAAAATTAAAACCAAAATATAAAATAAAATAATAGACAAATCCAAAGTAATAAAATAGATCTTAGTAACAGTCAAAAAACCTTAAAAGCATTTCTCAGTTTTTCTACTCTCCTCTAAAGTTTATTATGCCTAACGTAACATTTTTTTAAAGCATAAAATCGTGAAGAAAGGAAGAAAATGAGGACAATTAACAGCCTGTGAAAGATTTGAAAAATTATGCAAATATTTCGGTCAAGACCTCCGCTTGACCGTCCTCAGTGCAGAATAAAACTGATAAAAATATAAAAAAATTAACCTTAAAATAAGAACACAAAACTAAAATTGGACGACCCTTTCTCAGTAACAGCGAAAGGGTAACTGAATAAAAAACACAAGTCTAAATGGCATTTCACAATTTAATTTTACGTAAAACACTCTTAAAGGCCAATCGCTTTCCAGTTAGATTATCATCAGATATTTTATTTGATTGCACAATATAATTTTGTGGATGTATGTAAAAACGATCAGAACTAATTATTTCGTCATAAATGGGACTTCTAAAAGTTTCTCCAGTGTCTCTATTGAGAGCTACCTTTTGGTGATTTTTTATTTCAACTGCCTCCCTGAAAACTTGCGTGAGACGTTTAACGGGGGCAACAATGGAGGTTTCATCAAACAAAATGAAATGGTGTGGACTCTCATACACATGTTGAGCCAAGGCGGAATCAAAAACCTCAGGCCTTTGGCGTAGCCTCATGGCCTTGTCGATTGAAAAGGCCATGAGGCTTATTTGTAACATTTTTTAGATACCGTAATTGTAATAATTATTGCTTCGGTAAATTCTGTTACCAGAACCTTCTTATCGATGAACCTCCGATGTTTAATTAAGCTTAACAAATAGGGCCTTCCTTTCTTCAGGTGGTCCTTGCCCTTTTACGCCAGCCCTTGCTTGCCCTTTTTTGACATGAAGCCTATCAGCTTACCTCCTACCTTTATATTTATCTGAATTTTTTTTCTCTCGGTCTATATAATATTTAAAATTTGAGACACCCAAAGTAGATCATTTTATAAATTCAAATGAAATAAAAAAAGGAGAAAAGCAAGAATCGGTTTTTTCAAAGTTAATGAAGTTACTGGATGAAACAAAAAGGATGCTTCGAAAGGACAACCTTTAGCACTCTTAAGAAAAAGTAAGAAGGGAACACGCTAAAAGGAAAAAGTAAGAAGGAAATACTATATGAAAGAAAATGTGAAGGAAACAAATGGAAAGCAAACCTAGAAACCAAAAAACACGACTTAGACGTACAAGTCAAAACAAATCAAAAATTAGCAGTTTTTTTTTGCTTGTTTGTTTTTTTATGGTTTTCCGTGATGGTCGTCCGAACAAATAAAAAATTAGCAGATTTTATTTGTTTCTATACGGCTTGTTGTATTTGATGGTTTTCTGTGTTGTTTGGTTTCTTGTTCGCTTTCCGTTTTGTTTGTTTTTATCCAGTTCGTTCGTTCATATCTTCGTTCAGATACTGTGAATGTTTTTCCTTCTAACTAGAGAAGCAAATATATTTAAAGAAAATCAAAAATATGTTTTGGAGATGTATATTACTCTTTATTATTTCTTTTTTGTTATGTCATGTCAAGATGTTATGCCATGTTTATGTTTGTTATGTCAAGGGTATGACCTGAGTTGCTGCTTTTGAGCTTTCAGTATCCATGATTATAAGACAAAACATATTTATGAGGAAATCAGTTTTGAGAGAGAGAGTGAGATTCATTCTAAACAAACAATTTAACATCATTTTAGTGGCAACCCCAAGAAGTAAAAACTTGTCCAAGGGGGTGGCAAAAATACACTAACATAACAAAACAATAAAAAAAAAAACTATCTATATCACAGTCCCCAAACAGCACCACAAACCTTACACCTTAACAGTTGGGACGGATTTTTTTTTACTATTATTATTCCAAAATAGCTCATAACTTCTCTTTGTTAAAAAACTTCTCATTTTCATAAATATCCCAGTAAAGAGTTTCCATTGGTTAGAAAAGTCGTTTTCTGAGGTTATCCCAAAGTCGTCTTTTCCATAGATTCTCCTTTGGCCTGTGATTTTGAGAAGAAGACTATGACACAAGGACATAACGTCAAATATTTCAGTAAAACTTTTTTAAGGCTTGAATGGATTCTTTTTTTTTAGGAGACGGAATGCAGATGGCACTATTAGCATGGAAAGTGGTCGCTTGATTGTAATGGCTAATGATGAAATTGTGTCTTTAAAACTCCAAAGATGTTACACAGATAAAATAAGAACTTGCAGGTTAGCTTCTTTTTTTCACCATTAATATTGCGAATAAGCTTGCACATTGATAATCCCTTTCTCTTGTACCAAAAAACGATATCTTATGAAAACATATAATTTATTCATTTTGAAGGAAAACACGGTTGCGAACCCAGCGTTAAGAATTTTAACATATTAATTTCATCAAAAATATTTTGATCAGCATTCTAATCGTCGCAAGCTCGTCATATATATAATTCTCAGTTTTTGCCTACCTAGTACCTCCCCCCTTTCTACCGTAAAACTTGTTTCTAGGCATTTTTATTAAACTGGAAAGATTTTTTTTTCTAATTCAAATAAATCAGAGCAAAATATGCCCAAATAGTGGCTAATTAGAATAAAGCCAAGATATATAGTCTCTGTGAGAGGCAAAGCTGGCATAACTTTTTCAGAGTTGTATAAAAATGATTCTTTTCATTTCTTGATGACCACGTCTATTATCTATCCTAGGACGGGTATATCCTAGGATGAGGTTAGCCTGTTTTCAATATAATAACTTTACAAGTAGCTGTAGTTATAGTAATAATACATTATACCAATATGTTTTAGTTCCTTATATTTTTATTCAAAAAAATACTACACGGTAACAGCTATATGCACGTCATATAGCTGTTACTTCTCAGTTTTGACCTACCCAATACACTCCCCCCCACCTTCCACTGTGAAGCATGTTATTAGGTATTGCCATTTTTACCTTGAAACATTCTATTGTCTACTCCAAGTAAACCTGACCCAAAATATGGCCAAACATCCATCATATTTTTTTTTAGTTAAAAGAATACTACACTGCAATCAGTAAGAGCACATCATATATATATATATACTTTTCAATTTCGCCTACTTATTACACCCATCCCCGTCCAATGTTTGTTCTTAGGTATCGCCTCTTTTTAACTTGGAAACATTTAATTTTCTAATTCAAGTAAATTTGACCCAAAATATGGCCAAACATCTGATTTTAGATCCATTAATATGTAATTTTAATAATTCCTATCGCAGTCCTAATGCAGAAGAAGGCTTTACTAATTGAGGTTCCAAAATTGTGAAAGTTTAGCAAGTTGAGCAAATTAAATTACAACGTTTCTGGTTGTCCTATTCATAATTTTATTAAGCTATATTTGTTTCTGACTTCTTGCAAAACCAAGTTTTGGCAAAATTATCTGGAAAGTTTGTGGGACTGTTATTTGAGAGTTCCTTAATGGAATTTATTTTCTTCAGCTAATTGAGGAAAAAATACAGAAAATTGATATTAACTTTTGTGACCTAAAAAAAGATGCAAATATATCAAAGTTGCAACAACCTGCTGCAAAAGAAGTAGAGAAGTCACTGTTATCTGAACCTGGACCCTTTCCCATCTCAACGTTCCTTAAATTGATGTTGTCGGAAGATTTGCCCCCAACAACAAGTCGCACTCCAGGCCGAAGGCAAAAAGTCAGGAGATCGGTACCTGCGCTACGCAGACCATTGATTAGCATGCAAAAAAAGGAATCTCTTTCGAAATGCAAGGAGGGTATTACTTAGAGATAGGGAAGAGGATGAGTACGTAGAATTCTAGAATTTTTTTTTTGACAGTGCTTTTATTGAAGAGTCGCTCTGACTTAATATCGAGGTTCTCGATTATGCTATTCTATTGCGGGTGTTTCCATCGAAAATTTTTGTGTTTCCGCTTCAAATAAGAAAATTGAAAATCTGCTTCAACTAAGCAAGTAACTTTTCAGCTCGAGTCGTCCTAGCCAAGTGGTTAGAGTGCTAGACTTGAAATCCGAAGGACAGGAGTTCGAGTCCTGGTGTCATTAGTTTGTAACGGGGGTCAATGATGTGACTCTGTAAGTTTCGCTAGTAAGCTCATTTCTTTCGAAAAATTTTGTTTCTGTTTCAAATAAGAAAATAAAAAATCTGCTTCAACTTAGCAATTACCTTTTTTTGCAAATAAATTCAGTATCCTTTACATTTCTTTCTTCAAATACACAGCCAATTCTATCTTCTGTTTATCAAGAGAAGGAGGGGTTACTCTATCCACTTTTTGCCGATTATTTGAAAAGTTTATGCGACTAGTTTTGATGAATACTAAAGTGCAATTTATTTTCTCCTCCAATTGTTCAGCTTTACAGGGGAAAAGAAATACGAAGAAAAATCGATAATGCTTGGTTGAATCCTAATGTCCTCTCGTAATATTTTGTAATATTCTCAGAGGTGTGATAAAACCAAAATTGAACAGTGAATATCAATAACCCTAGGCAGTATAAATAGGACTTAGTAAAGGTACGAAACTTGGGTTTAGAGTATGATTTTTTAAAGGTCAAAGCCATATTCTTCTTGATAAGTGAATTTTTAAATAAAAATTAAAAAAAAGAAAAGTTTTTTTTCCAATATTTGTAACAAGAGGCATCAGCAAAAAGCGATTCCCGGTCCATAGCAACTGAAATATAAATACGATCGTTTTAGAGGAATATTTTGATGACAAATATTTGTGATAAAACACCATCTTCAAAATCATAATTTCCATCGGATTATGTGAACACTAATGTACGATTACGAAATGTATATTCTGAAAATATTGAAAAAGAGCCAAACACCCCTCAAAATAATGCCAAATTGAAATACAAAGTACACCAGTGAAAACCCCATTTTCAAAACCCTTAACTGGAGGCTTATAGTCCCCGATCTTGAACAACGAGAGACATCAAATTTTTCCATGATTAGCAATGAGATAGTACAGATGTCTCCTTGCTTTATTCTAGGGATGATCGTACCAAACCTTTGGTCGGAGAATATCGAGAGAGAGTTCATTTGAACTGAAATGAAAATATCTAGAAACGTTTTTAAATTTTCTAATTAAGCTTTGATTTGACTCTTCTTTAAATCTTGGAGAGGTAGACTAAGGTGGAATGCATTCGTGATCTTTAGGGTGGGGCTCTCAACTGGGATTTATTCATTGGTATGTGTGGGAGAAAAGCTTGTTTGGGATAACATTATAAGGGATTTTATTTGTAATTAATCGATATTTTAGCGTGAGTGGGGGAGAGGGCTGCTAAATCGTGTTGCAAGATTTAAAGACGATAGTGACCTTGAGGAACTAGTGACTGTATAGCTACTCTCGTCTTGGATGCAACTATTTTCTGGTCTTGAGTATGACCTCTTTGGACTGACGCTAAAACTGTTTACGGTAGCAGTGATAAAAAGGGTGCGACCTGCTATATTTACCATAATTGGCCTAAATATTATTTAATATTTTAAAAGTGCTCAAGGTAAAAAGCGTGACAATTCGATGGTTATTACTTGCTATACTACTGAGAGTTATCTAAATCTTCATTCCATTCATTCTAATTGGCCTGCTATATGAATTTGAGTAAATATTTAAGACATATTAAACGTTCGGATTGGTGCGCGGGATTTAGGGTTTTTTGTTCGAAAGGGCGAGGGTTCGAATCCCAGTATACCCAATTATTTGGTTTGGGACGAGGGTCAGTGGCGTGACTGAAAGCTCAGCCAGAGTCGACCCAGCTCTAAATGGGTCCTCGGAGAAATCTGGGGAAGGTAAACAGGAAGGGTGTGTGAAAGCACAGGATGGTTGGCCCCCAACAAATTGCACTTCATGGCTGAAGGGCCAAGAAACAGAGATCAGCACCGCCGGTAGGGACTGTAAAATCCAATGCCGTATTTTGTGCCTTTACCTTTTTTAAAGAAACCATTTTTCGAGAAGCAATTGTTTACCCTTTATTCAGATATACTGCAAAAAGTAAAGGCCTATGCGTCTTTGATGTATTATTTTTCTCGGTCACTTCGTATGGAAGGGATGATCGTAGAAACTTCAAAGAGTTTTTTTTTTTCATTAAAAATTTGAAAGTTTGTTTGCCATTTTTCTGGGTCTAAGGTGATTGGAGGGTAAAATATCTTTTTTATTCCTCTGTTTGATTAGAGAGAGAAATTCATTTTTATTAAAGACCAATATTCACAAAAAATCATATCAAACAGACCTACCACGTGAAAATCTGTACAGATTTGAAAAGCAACAGATTAGTTGCTTCTTATCTCCAGCCGGTGAAAAGAAGGGCCAAAAAAAGGGAAAAAAAAAATAAAAAAAACTCTTCATACATACGTCATTTCAAATCCTTTAGGTCTCTTTAGTATGCCCTTAGACTTATAAAATCATATTTTTAACTCACTTTCTAGATTTTTTAACCTACAAATACATGATCTAGTTCGGTAAATACATGCCCCTGGGGTAAGAACCGTAAATGCCAATTGCCTTTTGTTTACGCATAGGTTTTATATTGGGAAAAAATGGAGAATTTGATGTTGCGTGTGCTATTGGCTCGAAAATTTCAGGGATCGCTCTTTGGGTCAAAAAGATGAAACCTTTCGTTGTGGGAGCTGAGGAGGATATGGGGCTAAGTTGGGAAACAAACCTTTGGTTACTGGTCGGTTTGAAACTTGGAGCCACAAGTCATTAGCAAGTAGGATTATTTACCCTGCTGTATTTATAGATTTATACGTATACTTATAGGTCAGTTCTCCAATTGCGAATTCCTTGAAGTCGTTTTACTCATCAATGTAACGAGTTTGCTCTATCCGTCCGACGAGACTGAACAAAGATAGCAAGAGTAAAACAACAAAGTAAATTAAATAAGCGGTTAAATACAAAAAGAAATGTCACATAAAATATAGGAACAGAAAAAGTGAGGAACTGAAATCTGTTTATTGAATTACTTTGAAATATTATGACAGAATTAGAGATTAACAGGCTTAGTAATGGATTATATTAGCACTATATTTAGTTAGTGGCTTTAGACCAGCATTTGTTAATAAAGTATTTCCCAAGAAAAGAATAAGTGTGTTTCTTAACTCTTTTTTATCTTCTCTTTACTTCTAGCCAGCTTAACTTTATTATTTATCGTTCGTGGGGCTAAAAAGTTTATAGACAAACCAAATCAAACCTTCGCATAAATATAAAAACAGAGCTTATAAGAAATGCCCTATAACGCTAAATGTAGTGCCAATTCTTTTATTTATGAGTCACTTAATGAACTTGGTCTATCCACGTGACAAGGTTGAATGAGGATGCAACAAAAATATATTTAGCTATAAATACATATATATATATTTTTTTTTTTTTTTTTTTTTTTTTTTTTATATATATATGTATATATATATGTATATATATTTATATATATATATATATATATATGTATATATATATATATATATATATATATATATATATATATATATATATATATATATATATATATATATATATATATATATATATATATATATATATATATATATATATATATATATATATATATATATATATATACATACATACATAGACACATACATACATAGACACATACATACATAGACACATACATACATACATACATACATACATACATACATACATACATACATACATACATACATACATACATACATACATACATATATATATATATATATATATATATATATATATATATATATATATATATATATATATATATATATATATATATATATATATATATATATATATGTTTAGCCAAATATAAATATCTGGCCAAAATGTATAAGGGCGAAGGCATGAATGAACTAACTGAAATATATTCATTTGATTATTTATATGGAATTCAAAGCTTTAGAGCCTTTATAATTTTTCTTGGAAAATAATAACTATGCGTTTCTTAACTCTTTTCTTTTTTCTCTTCATTGCTCTCTTAATAAACGTGTTTTATTAGTTATTTTTTTATCAACTAAAAAAATGTTCTTAGAAGAATGAGAATAAAGCTTATAAATTGTACCTCTTGATGTTGTTGCCACGTAGTAATCAATCAGATAGACCACTACAGCAGTAGTT
Source organism: Artemia sp. Qi Xiang Cuo (assembly GCF_049724085.1). Lineage (NCBI taxonomy): Eukaryota > Metazoa > Arthropoda > Branchiopoda > Anostraca > Artemiidae > Artemia > Artemia sp. Qi Xiang Cuo. Next base: position 3,430,671 of record NC_142802.1, on the reverse strand, counting down.
ATCTTTTAGAGATTTGGGATGGGTCTTGGACCCCTTGGATGCAGAACTAAATATTTTAGCTAAGAGGATAGAAATTAAAACCTTTCTTTCTTTCAATTTCTTTTAGTGAATGCGTTGCACTTCAAGATCCGTACTGCGCGTGGGACAAAAGAAAAAGTAAATGTGTCTCATACAATTCAGCACAGCCTATAGCCTACCTCCAAAGTGTACAGACTGGAGTTCATCCCTCGTGTCCCGATAGTAAGTATACATCTATTACACAATGTACGATACCCTGATTTCCTATATTGATAATATAGATAAAGATAATTTATATAGATACAGATATATAGATATAGATAAAGTAGTCATATCCTCATGTTCCTATATTTTCTTTATCATTTCCTATATGAATAAGGCCTTTTCTTTTGCTGGGGTACTCCCGAAATTTTAAGCACCTTAGACTAAGTATCAGTTATTTATCTTATTGGGCAAATTGCTTCATGGAAATATCCAGTTGAAATGTGGAGCAGATCCAGGGAAAAGTGATCTGACCTATAGACTCTTAAAACGGTTCTCTCTTAAATTGGGCCTCAGGTACCCGGTTGGGTACTCTTCGGTATCTGTAATTATTAACTGCATAACTCTAGATGGCGATGGCTATCTTTTCTCCGAGACAAATTTGAGTAAGCAACAGAAAAATACTTCCTTGACAGGAAATGTGTCTGACCATGATATAAAAATGACAGTAAGTGCCATTTACCGTGACAGTGCTTCACGACCAATCAACCTCAAAAGTTGTCATAATATCTCTTTATTCGCTTTTAGGCAGGCAATGGAGCTACATTTTGCCCATAACAATTACAATTATACATAATTAATATTACAGTGTACAGCTTCTAGACTAGCGGCAGAGCCTCTTGGAAGACCGGCATAAAAAAATACGCTCTTGTGAGAACTGGAAATGGACTGACAGTATTTCGAGAAATACTTGAATGGTAGGGTTGCTTCAGGTTCTCACTGTATAAAGTCAAACCATTCTTTTAGAGCTGAGTGTTGTGGTTATTAACAAATTATACAGGTATATATAGGATAATATACTCAGTAGTCAGACAGCTAATCAATACTTCATCAGTTAAATCACTGCGCAATATATTGTCCCACCTAAAATTACGCCATTGAATTTCTCTGAGTTTTCTTAATAAAAATGCGACTAGCTTGAATATTTTAGTTATAAAACAATACTGAATATTTAAATATAGTAATTAGTTGAGCCCTATCTTGGACACAGGATGTTGAAGTTTGAACGAAATATATAAATTATAGACATACTCTAGAACATATTTAATCTAAGACAAGTGTTGCGAAGCGTAATAATTTTTTTTTAAATAGGCTAGGCTGTAGGGGTAACTTTTGTCCAAATTCAATTAATGAAAAACAAAGTTTTCCAAGAATGTAAACTGCCAATCCCTACTAGTCTTGTCTTAAGTATGAGCCAATTTCAATAATATATGTCTATATGCATCATGTCCAGGGTATTTCTCTAAGGTTTTAAACCTTTTGAATCATTACAACTCGGGTTATCATAACTTTCGCAAATTTTCTCCAGAACAGCATAAATTAAGGAAATACACATTTCTTTTTTATTTTGGTCTCCCTTCTATCTCCCAATATTAATCGTAATCCCTTTTGTCGTTTTCCTCAACTTAATTAAGAAGAATAGCACTTAGATGAAGTGTTCCAAAGTCACTTGAAGTACTTACCGTGGCACCGTAACTCTCAACAATGTCGGGGATCAATAGTAATTTTCTAGTTTATTTTGTCTTCCAGGCTGGGAAAATTGTTTCTTCGAAAATCGAAGGGTGCGTTCCAGAAGGCAATTATAATTAACAGTAATTTATGTTTTGTTATTATTTCTGTTGCATAACCTCAGATACCAAAAGAATTTGGTTAATTCTCCCCCTTACAAGTGCAGAAAGAACTGAATTCTTGAGAACTAAAGAACTAAATTCTCGCATTGTTTATACTTCCGTTTTGGAATGTTTTCTCTATAACTGATAAAAAAAAAAAAAAAAATTAGGGTCCAGTTGTACCGGTATGCTATTGTATTGTATCCCTCTGTGGTTTCGGAACACGTACATTAGTAAAAAATACCATGTTTTCGATATGTTTGTTAAGATGGATGAATTATCAGTTCGCTTTGAAGACCGGTGTAAGAAAATATCTGAATTTTCGCTTAAACCATCTATTATATACGGTTGGGTAGACTGATAGGTCCTGTGTCTTAGTGTTGATTTAAGTGTCTATTTGTTTGTCTTTCTTCTTTAGATGTTGGTCTCTTTACTGTATAATCGTTCATTATTTGTGGGTTTTTTTTCCTTGTTTGTATTACTTTAGTGCTTTTTTGTAATGTATCGACAGAGGGCAAAAATAAATTATTATTATTATTGTTGTAAACCCCAAAAAATAATGAAAACAACTTTAAAAAAACCATAAGTACCTATTTTCCTCATTCCTAAGAGTGCATTGCTTCAATTTACCTGCAATTCTTACATTTAACTATATTCTAATTCGATTTCTAAGTTTTAATTGTATTAGCAAATTCCATCCCTGGTAAGTTTATACTGACGATGTTGGGTTGAAGAGCAGTTGCAAACTGACAAAAATAAATGTTATGATCAGTGTTTCTACTAGCTCCTTTAAATCCGTTAAACTTCGTAGATATTCTCTAGAAAACCCGTAGATGGTGTATTGGATTCGGTAGGATTTTCCGTAATTCGCTTGGTGCAACAAAAGTCACATGATCTAAGTATATGACTGCAAAAACCTGGCATGTTTTCTCTTCTTTTCGTTCACAGTTTCAAAATTTGAATTTTGAATTTCAAAATTTGAAACTTAAATTTTGAACTGAATTTCAAAATTTGAAAAACTTGGCTCTCCAAAAGTATCTTTTTTGTAAGGGTTTTGTCCAAAACCCTTATAACAAAAAGCATCAATGCCCAATACCACAGACGAAAAAGGTCACAGATTAGATCTTACCATATTTGGGAATGACGACCTGTTGACATCGAACTGAAAATTAAAATTTGTTGCAGAATTCTCTGGTGAATATGCCATTTTCAATAAGATTCCGCTTTTTCTGTTGGTAGACCTTAGATTCCGGAACTGCGTTCTTTTTTCCATAGACAATCAAGTTTCGTAAATCTGCGGGCAAATCTGTAGAAGTAGAACCCCTGGTTTCTAGTAGAACATGTAGATCAAACCCTAGTAGGTCATGTTTGTGCTCCTACGAAATTTAAGAGAAGGCAGTTTTAAACGTATCAAATATTGTTGATAGGCAAGCCGGTATACAGGGGCGTAGCTCCAGCATTTTTATTGGGGGGGGGGGGGTGAAAGGGGTTCACATCTGGACAGTAAAGAGGCATGGGCTATATAATAATGGTTTTATCCAAAATATTGGGGGCAACTGCCGGGCCCCTCCTAACGACGCCACTGCCGGTATAGATATGCATCCTAGTAGCACGTCTTTGGATTTTATAGATGCGTAAATGGCTGAAGCTAGTCATGGGATACCAAATAGTATTCAGGGATGGGACGAACGAATGAATTTTTGGAAAGTGAAAAAATATGTTACGATCCATGTTAGTTTCTACGAAATTGAAATGAGACAAATTTTACGTTTGAATCGTTGTTGATAGATAAGATATAGAACCTTCTTATTACCACGCAATGGGGTTTTCTCAATGTGTAAATGGCTGAAGCTAGTCATGGGATACCAAATAGTATTCAGGGATGGGACGAACGAATGAATTTTTGGAATTTGAAAAAATATGTTAAGATCTATGTTAGTTTCTACGAAATTGAAGTGGAGGTACCTTCGATGGTTTGAAACCTTGTTGGTAAGTAAGCCGGGAAAGATATGAAACCACTTTACACAGCATCACGTCTTTAGATTTTCTTATTTTTTTATACGTAAATGCTTGTAGCTACTGATGGGATACAAAACAGAGGGGCAAATTTCTACAATAGGACCTATCAAGGATGAAGCAAACATTTTCGCAGCAAAAAGTATTTCACGTGTTTATCGATCTCTTTTCATACTTTTAGGTAAACATTTCGTATCTTTCATTCTTTTTTATTCTTGTTCCGTTTACTATACTGTATTCTTGGCCTTCAATAAATAGACAACAAGAGTCTTTATTGTCTTGTAAAACCACTTTTGTCAAAGGTATTGTCATTCAGTTGATTTCTAAAGTAATATAACACTTGCTTCAAGGGTCCATCTATGTATTTTTTTTTTCTCGGGGGAAGATGGGGGATAGCTTATGATAGAAGCTGTGATGTAGAGTTAGGTTCTAATAATTTCTTTAATTTTTAATTCATTTCAGGTAAAGTCCAATCCAGATTGCCGTCAAAAGAAAATGCCAATCATCCGCCATTTGTGCCATCGTCTAGTGTGGCTGAGCCGTCGATTGTGAGCCATGATGTTAAAAAATCATCAAATAGAAATGCAAAAGAGTTAATGCGTAATGATGACATGGTTAAGGTCATCAGCCACAATCATGGTAGAGAGCCATATGATGAGGGTAATCTTTTTTTTTTTTTTTTTGTATATATATATAAATAATTATAATAATTAATTATAGAGTATTTATTGAACAGATTTTGAAAGATATAATTTATATATGTATTATATGTATATATATATATATATATATATATATATATATATATATATATATATATATATGTATATATATATATATTATGTATGTATATGTATATATATATATATATATATATATATATATATATATATATATATATATATATATATATATATATATATATATATATATATATATATATATATATATATATATATATATATATATATATATATATATATATATATATATATATATATATATATATATATATATATATATATATATATATATATATATATATATATATATATATATATATATATCTTTTCAGCTATCAAAATAATATCTTCAAGTTCATCACTCGGAATCATGGTAGATAGTTGTATGGTGATGGTAATCTGTTTTCTGGTTGGAGGGTTAACTGTATATTTACTGAATAGGCTGTATAAGGTACCTTTTGTGAGGCGGCTAAAAATAGATCTTTACTTCACTGAAATTAATTTGCCTTTTCCTTAGTTATACTTTTTAACCACAAAGTTTCTATCTCCAGTTAATTATTTCGGAGAAACGATTTAGGCAAGTGTGTTTTTCACTAGAGTATTCATTAAAATGAATTCTCCCACTTTCTTTTTCTATGCAACAGCAATAATAATTACAAAGAGCTCTGCAAACTGATTTTTTTTTTTCTCAAAGAAAACAGTTTGGTCCATTAGAAATAGTAACTATTTTGTATCCTTGTGTCTAGGGATCGGAGATTAATGGCTACGCGGCAAAAGGGCATAGCATTGTGACCACTTATTGTAATGTTGTTTTTAAATCCAACAATAATGATTATTAGCCAAAGGGTTAAGTTTTTTTCTTTAAAACTTTTCTAATATGGGGAGAAGTTTGGCTGTGATGATTAAAAGGGTGACATATTTTTAACATTTTAACATTAGGGTGACATTTTTAACACCCATTAAAAGGGTGTTAAAAATGAGTCATGTATGTGTGATGGGTAAATTCGGCACAAGGTATCAAATGGTGCAGTCAGAAGTGTCCTATCTCGCGCCGTTACGAAGATAAAAAGAGACATAAGCATCTAAGTGGGGTATGTCTCTTTTTTATCAAGTCTCCTCGCAATTCAGAATAACAGAAAAGGATTATTTTATGGAGTTATAACATGGGGACCTTTACTTGTCTCCTTTTTTGTCAAGGAAAAAGTAGACATGCGCCATAAAATGTAGTCATTTTGAATATGCTCTGAATACATGAATTTAATTTATATAAATAAAAAGAGCATAAAAAGTTGGTTTAGAATATGTTCCCTTTATCTCCATCAACCTCATCCTTCAAAATGACTACAGCCGACAAACTTTTTTCCATTTTTGGCTCTCCTGAAAAGTGACAAAAACGGTCGCTCTTTTAATTATCACAGCCGAGTTTTCTAGCTCTAATTAAAGTTAGTTTCGGATACAAGCCTTTCTAGTTTGGTCGCTCTCGTGTTTCACGATAGGAACGTCTCAGCCCCTCTCTGATATTTATATGCAAAAATATGTGCACCAATGTCAATGAGTAATAATCGCCTAACTTTCTATAATCTTGTTATGTTTTTATAATAACTTCTATTATAACTTTTTAAAATTTTAGATTATAACTCTTTATAATCTAACTTGTATTTCTCACAGAGTGTTCATTAAAATGAATTCTCCTACATTCTTTTTCCATCCAGCAACAGCAGTAATTACAAAGGAATCTGCATACTTTTTTTGCCTCAGAAAACAAAGTTTTCTTGATTAGAAATAGTAATTATCTCTTATTATTGTTTCTAGTAGGCTAATTGAACATTCATATCTATTCAGCAAAAATGGTCTATCAAAGTTCTTTTTCAATACGGTACAACAATTGTGAACAGGGGCATCAGTTAGGAGGTGGAGGGCAGGAAAGCTAATTAATATTCCTCCCCCGCCCTAAATTCTGCCTTAGATTTTGAAAATTCCTTTTGTATTTCCATTAAAAACCCCAATTTTTTGTTTTCTCTTTGAAAGCAACTAAAAACAAAATTCTCTCCTATATTCTGAAAAATGTATTTACCCCCCCCCCCCTACGTTTTTGTGAAGTGAAAACCCCTTATTGTGATTATTAGCCAAAGTATTAAGCTGGTTTTCAAAACAGTTCATCCCGTCTCATTAAGTTTCTTGTCTTTTACTATAGAGATACATCGGATCCAATTTTGGCGTTGCTATGGTATTCAACCTATTAAAAATAATGATTTCGCCTGTTTCTTTTCATTAATAAAAACTTGAAAATAAGTTTATCTCTCTACTTAATCCCGCTGTTTATTTTTCCTGACTTGTCAGGCTTTTTGTTAGGATGAAACCGCTACATTTTTTTGTCAAGATTTTTTATCGATGGGGAAGGGTAATTTTTGAGGGGTGTCCAATTAAATTTATCGTTTTTTTAAATGTATGGAAAAACTATCTTCAGTTTGACTTCCGTTAATAAGTTTGTTTTACTTTTAAACTGAAGCATTTCAAAATGTCTGAGGGTATTTGACTCCCCACCCCCCCCCCTTACCCCAGGTACCATATTTTCCAGTAATTATTCGATTTTTGGAAGACAAGTTAATAAAATGAGGCTAAAAATTGAGGCTGGTTAACAATGCCTTTTAAATGCCTAAAGAACATCTGTACATAATGGAGAAGCCTCATACAGTTAATATTTAAACGAAATATGTTTCACTCTCTTTTTTATTTATCTTCATCTACATCTTTTCTACATCTACATCTTTTATTTATCTGCATCCTTAGCTACATCTACATCTTTTCTAAATTTACATCTTTTACATAATGGAGAAGCCTCATACAGTTAATATTTAAACGAAATATGTTTCACTCTCTTTTTTATTTATCTTCATCTACATCTTTTCTACAGCTACATATTTTATTTATCTGCATCCTTAGCTACATCTACATCTTTTCTAAATTTACATCTTTTACATAATGGAGAAGCCTCATACAGTTAATATTTAAACGAAATATGTTTTACTCTCTTTTTTATTTATCTTCATCTACATCTTTTCTACATCTACATCTTTTATTTATCTGCATCCTTAGCTACATCTACATCTTTTCTAAATTTACATCTTTTATTTATTTATATCTAAATCTGTTAATCATCGTAGGAGTCACATAGGTGAATATATAGACCGGCAAACCTCCTGTTTCCAAAATAACATTTTATTATTAAGGCTAATCTAAACAATAGTTACAACTCATTATTTTATCTCCTCTTCTTTCCTAAAGAATTCTAATTCTATTTTTTTTTTCTTTAAAAACACTAATTTTTAATCCTGAGTCAAACAGTATTTTTTAATTTAATTTTACAGCTTCTGAAGTTGACGTGGAAAATAAAACTTAATATCATTCCCAAAGATTGTATCTATGCTCTTTGACAACGTGGATACACTTAAACTCTTTTGATTTAGTGAAATTGTAAGAGTAGAAGTATCAATAGTAGTAGCCCTGAAATTTTGTTCTTTACTGACCACGATAAAAATTATCAAAACATGATATCAAGGGAGAGGGCGATAAATATGATCAAAACATGATATCAAGGGAGGGGGCGATAAATATGATCAAAACATGATATCAAGGGAGGGGGCGATAAATATGATCAAAACATGATATCAAGGGAGGGGGCGATAAATATGATCAAAACATGATATCAAGGGAGGGGGCGAAAAAAATGATCAAAACATGATATCAAGGGAGGGGCCGATAAATATGATCAAAACATTATATCAAGGGAGGGGCGATAAATATGATCAAAACATGATATCAAGGGAGGGGCGATAAATATGATCAAAACATGATATCAAGGGAGGGGGCGATAAATATGATCAAAAAATGATATCAAGGGAGGGGCGATAAATATGATCAAAACATGATATCAAGGGAGGGGCGATAAATATGATCAAAACATGATATCAAGGGAGGGGGCGATAAATATGATCAAAACATGATATCAAGGGAGGGGCGATAAATATGATCAAAACATGATATCAAGGGAGGGGCGATAAATATGATCAAAACATGATATCAAGGGAGGGGCGATAAATATGATCAAAAAATGATATCAAGGGAGGGGCGATAAATATGAACAAAAACTGATATCAAGGGAGGGGCGAAAAATATGATCAAAACATGATATAAAGGGAGGGGCGATAAATATGATCAAAACATGATATCAAGGGAGGGGCTCTAAATATGATAAAAAAATGATATCAAGGGAGGGGGCGATAAATATGATCAAAACATTATATCAAGGGAGGGGCGATAAATATGATCAAAACATGATATCAAGGGAGGGGCTATAAATATGATCAAAACATGATATCAAGGGAGGGGGCGATAAATATGATCAAAACATGATATCAAGGGAGGGGGCGATAAATATGATCAAAACATGATATCAAGGGAGGGGGCGATAAATATGATCAAAACATGATATCAAGGGAGGGGCGATAAATATGATCAAAACATGATATCAAGGGAGGGGCTATAAATATGATCAAAACATGATATCAAGGGAGGGGCGATAAATATGATCAAAACATGATATCAAAACATAAATATGATGCGGGGGGGGCAACTGTCCCTCCCAGACCTCGGTTTGCTCGGTTGAAAAACAAAGAAAGTGACTGCAACCTCGATATTCTGCATCGAAAGCATTTTTCCGTTTCCTCTTTTCCGCAGCTAGTGGGGCACTGAAAGATCATGACCGCTGCAACAACGATTAAATCTTCATAAAAAATCGAAAATTCCTTGCCCCCCCCCCTACATTTTCGTGAATCGGTGCCACTGCGAGAAACTAGGAATGCCAGAATAAGAAATGTAACTGACTATATTGAGCGAACATATAGATTTACCTGTTAACACAAAACAATTGGATAAATACTTTTTTTTAACTCCTTGGGGGTATTTAGCAAGATGAGGGAATTTTAACCGATAGTGCTCAGGGCACAATCACTGACATCCCTCAATCTCTCAGGCACTAGCTATCTAGTGCTAAACAGTGAATTTTTTGGACAGAAAAACAGGACAGAGAATAGCGACGCGAGATGATATGCACAAATCCGTATTTATTCTAGTTGCTGTGAAACATGCAGAAGAAAATACCTCCGATTTTGATTCTTTCAGTATCAACATAATGGGAATTTTTTGGTGAAAAAAGATTAATTTTATCCATGATTTTATTATCCACGATTTTATCCTTGCAATGTTATCCATGCAAACGTTATATTTATCTAACTTAGCGCATAAGTTCAAGGTTGATAAAATTAATCAATTCTGTAGGCAATTCATGGTACCTTGTATTATAATCAATTATGTTTGAAATTCACCTATCACATTCTTTTGTGTCTCGGTGTAGAACCCTATAATGTTTTAGTTTCGGGGGAGGGGGAGGAGCTCTACCAGTTCTACCAGTTTTTATTGTTGTTAAACTATAATTTTTCATTAATTTTAAACCGGCATTTTTCTTGGCCTATTGTTCGATTATTTAGTAATTCGTGTTCACTTTGTGCCATTTTCCAAAATTTTCCATCTTTTATTGTCAAATATTTAATGTCCTTCCTGGGTTTACAGCGACTTGCCTTTTCATTTTCAGGTCCAAGGATATCTGGAGATGAATCGATACCTCTATATACTGTTGAGACGCTCGTTATTGCTGTTGCTGCTGGCTCTCTCGTGGCATTATTTGTTGGTTTTGTGGCTGGCTATTGCTGTGGCAAAAAGTGTAAAAAAGATGAAGAGGACAATCTACCCTATCCAGACACAGAATATGAATATTTTGAGCAACGCCAAAATTGTGCAAGAGCGTAAGTTACATTTTTTCTGCCAAGAATGTCAGAAGCTACTGCTTGCGAAAAAAAAAACACAAAGAAACGTGTCATCTTAAAAGAAACAGAGTTTAGGATCTTTTTTAGACACCCCCTCCCCCCCCGCCTCCTTTATTTACCATGTGAAAATAAATCTGTGAGCAGAACAGATCACAGTTAAGTATTTTAGGAATTATTCCTTGCTGTGAACTATGCCAAGAGAAGGTGAATTCCCACTCGAGTATGGAGCGTAGGGGTTCGACATCCGACCCCTCCCGTATTGCGATGAATCATCCCATGTTTGGCAGATAGTTTGGTATTTTTCTAAAATTAATGATCTATTTTGATTTTCGACCTAGGAAATAGTAATTTTGTATTATTTTAGACATCTGTTTTTATAAATAATACAAGGATTTTTCGACTATTGGTGTGCTGGAAAATCTCTTATAAAAGTAAGATCTAAAAGAAGTTAAGTGATAGCCCCTCCCCTTCTTCTGAAAAAAAATTAAGCCATAATACTCACCCCCTCCAAGATCTAATTCCTGTGTACGCTCAACATTAACAGTAGGAATATATTTGCTGATGGCTTTGGCTAACTGCATAGAGTTTGATGACTGCGCAGTTGCGGTCTGCACAGCTTGGGTCTGTCGGTGCTGGATATATTCGAGGTTTAGTACCAGTATGTTGAGGATAAGTATAAGGTCATTGGCTGTTCCTTATCAAACAGTTCGTGGTGACGAACTGTAAGTAAGGAGTGACTCGGCTCATTAGTAATCGAAAAAAAAAAGAGTTTTGATATCAAAATATAGTCATAAGAATTGGCTTTTTATGCTGATTCCAGATATATAAGATTTATTAAGTTTAGTGTTACCAATCAAAAGCTACGAGCCTGAGAAATATTACAAAATTTTTGATTGGGGGGGGGGGAAACACCTCCAAAGAGTTAAAGAATCTTACTGAACATTGCACCACCAGATTTTGCATATCAGAGAACACTATTGTAGAGGTTTCGATTTCCCATCAGCCAAAATGTGGAATTTGCATTTTTGCCAGAAGAAAGATCACGGATGCGTTTTTTTTTTTTTTTTTTTTTTTTTTTTTTTTTTTTTTTTAGGGGTGGTTATATTGAACCAATGATCCTAGAATATTGGGAGATAGCGTATTCGAACGAAAATAAAAAGTTCTAGTGCCCCTTTTAAGTGACCAAAAAGATTGGAGGGCAACTAGCCCCCTCCTCCCACGCCTCTTTTTCCCCAAAATCGTCCGATCAAAATTTTTTACATAGCCATTTTTTTCAGCATAGTTGAAATACCTAATAACTATGCCTTTGTAGGTAACATGACCCCCCTCAGCCCCTGAGGAAAGGTCTGTAAGTTATGAAGTTTTCCCATTGTTTACGTACATTATTTGTTATTGGGAAGTATACAGACATTTTCCAGAGGAGGGGGAGGCGGAATTTTCTGGTGGGAGTGGGTTTCTATGGGGAGAATTTTCTGCGGGGAGAGAGTTTTCAAGGGGGGAACTTTCCAAAGGAAGTTTTAAATTGGGGAGATTCAACAGAATTTTTATGCGAAAGTCTTTATTTGTGTTGCTTTCTTTTTGCCGACTAAATTTTTCATGTGGAGTTGTTCCGAGGAATTTAACTGTTAGGGGAGGGGGGTTCTCCGTGGAATGAATCAGTTGTGCTTTTTTGTATACAAACCTAATTAATTAATTATGGTAATGTTTCATCGATATTTTTTTGGCATCTGAAATTTAAAATTAAGTTTCAAAATGCCTCTTCAGTATATTATTTCAATAATTAATTTTAAATTTCAGGAGGCTGGCCCAAGAGCAAAAGCTACTCCAATCAGACGAAGCTACCTATGCTGAACCAATCCTTGTTCCTGCCCTTAACAAACCTCTAAACACGAACTCAAGAGGCTCTCCAAAACCACAAATCCGAAAATTGACAAATAACATAATCGGATCAACCAACGTTTTTGATTCTTCTCCAAACAACGCATTTCCATTTGCGGAAGGACCACGAGATCCATATGCCAGCTTTCGATCCCGGGACACATTCAGCAGTTCAGCCCGTTTTACACCACAGCAGCAACCTTTAATTAATGGTGTCAATGGCCACACGCCACTAGATGATCGGGACACGTTTGGCACCCTAAGAAACAATAAGAATATAGGAGACGGTTTCGGCACGGCTCGAAGTGGAAAGAAAGTCTATTTGTGAATAGTGTGCATATCAGATATTATTGGCCCCGCCCATTTGACAGGGGTTAAGCTAGTCAGTCCGACCAAAGCTCGGAACATTTAAATGTAGTTGATGATACACAATATAGACAGACTTTTGTGTTGATTGTTCACGCCATATAAGATATTTATACTTCTTTGATGTTATGACGAAGCCCTTATCTAACTTGTATATGAAGAGAAATATAGTGAGTTAATTTACGTCTTTGGTATCTTATGTAAGGCTCTCACAATGATTTAAATAGATTTAAAAGCTACTTAAATTTGATTTACTTATAAGATTGCTAAAGATCCCTTTGCCATTTTTTTGAAAAACAATTTTAGTGGTTTATTCAAACTGTTTTATTCAAATAAGGCATTGTTTTTTGTTTGTTTTTCAAACCCTGTGATTAATTGACTTCTAGCCCCCCCCCCTAGATTCTGATAAAAATATCTGTTAGCATTTTAGATTAAAACTATATTTTGGTATTTTCATCGAAAAAACATGGAAATTGCCCCCCTCCCCTCATTCTCGTGAATCTCGTGAATTGGTGCCCATAGTCGCTAGATTTTTCCGTTTTTTTTTTTTGTCAGGGATGTTCAATCCACCTCGTCGAAATTTCAACGCATCGGAATCTCTCTCCCCAATACGTTCCTACTTACCTGTCTAGACATGAAAATGTGCTTGATTCTACTACATTCAATGTCAAACCTGAAAATTTGAGTTGGTACAAGGGACTTTATCATCCAAAGAAAGGTTTTTATCCAGTCAGAGGTAACCCAAAATATTGGCCCAACCCTCCCCCTCTCTTAAATCCTTCATAATCCTCGCCTATATTTGAGGTAATACAAGGGACATTATCATCCAAAGGAAGGTTTTCATCATATCGAAGGTAATCAAAAGTATCGTACTGCCTCTCCTCGTCGCCCAAATCTTTCCAAATCCTTGCCAAAATTTGAGGTGCCACATTTATCACCAAAAAGCAAGGTCGTCATCCAATTGGAGGTAACTCAAAGTTCTGCCCCCCCCCCCAAAAAAAGAAACAAAAACGTGTAATTCACTTTTGAATACTTTTCCGGAAAAAAATCTTTTAATGAACGACCCCCTCTATCACTGCATTCAATTTAAGGAAAAACAAAATAAAATTCTCTTTTATAAAACGTAGAAATATGTTTCTTTATCTAAAGTTGTTTTTTTAACATTATTTTAACAATCGTTTTACGCTTTTGTGGTCTATTATCCCCAATCATGGCCCACAGTACATTCTGTTAAACTACAGGAAAATTCTTGAGTATTAAATCTTTATGTGAGCTTTGCATTAGCATACCAAGTTCAATTTCAATGTTTGGCGAGCTTTTAACCAGTGCCATCTATCTTTAAGGAAGTTATTTTCTTTTTATGAAGTATGCATTATGAGTAGCCTTATCATTTGAAATGTTTAGGCTGAAGGTGTCAGGGAAGAACCAGTGCAAATGAGTATTATCGTTTAGCCCTTTTCAGTGCAGTGTAAAGTGAATAAACTAAAGTTTCCTGAAAAGGGACACCATTTAGGGGGGGGGGGTAGTTGATGGGTTCAAATAGGTGTCAGGGGAGAGTCTGCTGAGTAATGTACAGAATATCTGCTGCAGTGGTTTGAAGTAATTTAATCAAAGTTCCCCTAAATGGGACGTGTTTTTATGGAGGGGTGGGGGTCTATGGTCACTTAAAAGAGTTTTCGAGGCACAAGTCACCCTAGGAATGTAAAAGAATATATCGTCATCTCTAAATCGTTAGATTCATCTTATACTTAAATTTTAAAATAAGCTATTGTACTCCAAGGAAATAAAGTAATTAAATTGAAACAAGTTAATAAAATTAGAATAGAATAAAGTTGAACAAAATCTAAACCAATTCGATCTAGATACATTCTTTCGAATTCCCAATCAAGTAGATGAATTTTGAGAGACATAATTAGTTCGAAAGGTAAAGGGAATCGGCTGCCTTAAGCGATCTAAGGTAATTTGCTTAAGAAGATTTTCTAGTACCCTAGAACTAAATTTTTTTTAATAATTCGCCTAGACTAGTTCCGGCTACTAGTAGATTAGTTCAGGAAAGACCCCCCCCCCTGCCATTTTGTGCCCTTTATCAAAAGACCGTTGAAAATCTCACACACTTACGCCAAATTATGAGGAAAAAACTGACTTAATCTGTGGAAAAATGATCATATGTTGTTTGTTAAACGTAAAGTTTGTCTTAGTCTTAGTCATACAGATTAATTATAAAAGTAGATTAGTTAAAATTACTTCAGATTGAGTGTTATTAATCAGTGATTATGAAGAACGATAGATCAATCATCTTGGTAGTGGTAAATTGGAATATTATCAGTTTATTAAAATAAAACCACTCAATTCAGCTATACAGTGTATTTGTTGCACTTTTTTTCTTCAATCTAAAAAAAAGGTTCCCTGAAAGAACTTATCTCAATATCACCTACAAATATTCGAGGAATGCTAAGATAATATCCTGGTCTTTTCATGCATGAACTGGGGGATGGTGGTGTTGAGATCTTTTTGCGTCATTGGTTCTGAATCAACCCCTTATCTGAAAACCCTCAAACTCATTTTTCATTGAAGTTGTGAAAATCTCAAAGGCATTAGTTTTGGGCCTTCGGTTATTTATAAAATGTAGAGATCTGCTCGTGTTTTTAATAAATACATCAGCTTTGCAACTGAAAAAAATCTACGTTAAAAAAACTTTAAAAATCTCTACACGAAAAAGAACTAAAAAAAATAACTCTACACTAAAAAACCTCCCAGGGAAAATTTGTGTCGTTCGTTTCACGGCCCTTTCCCAATATTTTCGAAATTGCTTCGAAGTTTGGAAAGGGCATATCTGAACAAGCCACATATATGTCAAGCCATAGTACAGGCGCCTCTCCCCCACTCCTTCCTGTACTAGGTTTTGTGGTGTCGCTGTCAACTACTCTTTTATCGACCCCCTAGTAGAGTGGCAGCTTTTTATACTCGTATGATATTTTTTTTCTTTATGTTGAACTATTTCAATTAGGTATTTTTACACTTATCCTTGTATATTGTGATTGTGATAATGATTATAATCGTCGTCATAATTATCTTTTAATCGTAAGAATGGTATTAGACTCATAGCATATGCGACTTATAGATATTTTGTAGACGTGGCTTGCCAAGGACTGCTCTAACAACGGCATGAACCTTCCCTTTAAATATTGATTCTCACTTCGTCCCCCCCCCCCTAAAAAAAGAAGAAAATCTTACTATTTTTTCATAGTTGTCTTATAATTTTCCTGTTTTGCTCCTTTTCTCAATGCTTAGAAATACTGTAATTATATTCGTATATGTCTTACATTTCTTGGCCACGAATTTTGAAGTTGATGAAGTTGAATTGATGGAATGAATTGTGGGAAAAAAGAGAATTTACAGAATTGGTGGAGAAATACAAAGAAATACAGAATTGGTGGAACAAATTGTTTTTTTTCCAGATCTGACATTTCCTTGTCCAAAATCAAAGTGTATTTCTTACTTATTTATGTAGGAAATATTTTTTTATTTTTTGCAGTTGTTCTGTTGATGATATACAACGAAGTAGCTTGTGCTTCTGCGCCACAAAAAATGTGGCGAATTTGGCTGGAAAAGTAGTCAAAGAGCCTGCCAGACTTCTGCCAAGAAAAGCCTAGCGTAGATTCTTTTATGAGGGCTTGAGAAAAATAATTCCCCCTTCACCCAAACACAAAATCCTAAGTCCTCTTAACCATCCCCCCTCCCAAAAAGAAATACATCTAGAATTCTAAAAAATCTAGAATTCGCCACGTTCTAATGAAAATTACTGACTGCATGTAAACTCTTTAATGAGAAATATTTGCTTGCTTGAAGACTTTAAGCATAAAAAGGAAAAAAGGTGAAACTACTGACCCTGGCTGTAAAAGTACTCAGGAGAAATACTCGCCTCAGTTATCCATTGTATACCATCATGGGATTGTTTCCACATTGGTGATTGGATTGTGTTACGCGAGCTTCTCAATTATTTAAGGTAAAATTATGAAAAGATTGTGCGATTTGATTTGATAATGGACTTAAAGACAGAATACAGACTTCTCACAAAATTTTGGGTGAAGAGGTCAAGACTGTTCAATAGACTATTTGAATATTTCAAGTGTTCTTCTGAATAGATAGCTTTTCAACTTTACATCAAGCTTGCTGCATGTTATTGTTCAGCCTCCTTAACACCTGGCCAATGACGTGAGGCTATACGCCGGGTAGCTGAAGCTGATATTTTTCCAGAGCAGTTTCAAAATAAGAGTTGAACTAGATTCGGATCGTCACAATAAACTATGCTCTGTTATTTCTGATGGCTGAGGGATAGAGCTGAAACTTAAAGGAGTGATTTTTGGGGTGGGTGGTTTTTAAGGGCACTTCTAATTTTGTGTTTGGGGGAAGGGGCAAAATATTTTTTTTCTAGACCTCACAAAAGAGTATATGCTACCTTTTCTTATTTTCTTATGCATGTGTTCCGGCACGTTTAGGTTAATTATATGATAATGTATTTAAGTCTGATTATTAGAATAATGCTTATTATGTCATTGTAGTTATATATTACTACTGCTATTAACAAGATAATTTTATCGAACGAGAATATACAAACTGTAAAATGCCTATTCCCAACAAAATGTGGCCAGTATGTTAGACCGGGATGTCAAAAATGGATTTTTGGGTCATAATCTTCACGTTTTGAAAGTGGAGGTGTTCGGACAAATCCTAAAAATTCACTTGCTCCCTCTCCTCAATACCAGAAAAGTTTGTTTTTAGAATTTTTTTAAGCTGATATAATAAAACTGGGTTCCCTGACATTAATATTCAATTTTATTTAAAAAAAAAAACGTTGTATTTCAGTTTGCGTTAAACACTTAACGTTTTAAACCTCTCCTCTCTAAACTAGAAAAAAATTACTGTCGTTTCCCCCACCCCCGCCTACCATTTTAAAATGTTGGCTGTGTGTACCTTTGATTGTCAATGACACTATCTCTCCACGTTATGTTAAGACAGTCCTTGGTTCACATAACGTGATAAGACGAAACAAAGATCTGTTTTATTAAATCGTACAGTATTGATTGTAAAAAAAACTGTTGTATTTCAGTTTGCATTAAACACTTAACGTTTTAAACCTCTCCTCTCTAAACTAGAAAAAAATTACTGTCGTTTCCCCCTCCCCCACCTACCATTTTAAAATGTTGGCTGTGTGTACCTTTGATTGTCAATGACACTATCTCTCCACGTTATGTTAAGACAGTCCTTGGTTCACATAACGTGATAAGACGAAACAAAGATCTGTTTTATTAAATCGTACAGTATTGATTGTAAAAAAAACTGTTGTATTTCAGTTTGCATTAAACACTTAACGTTTTAAACCTCTCCTCTCTAAACTAGAAAAAAATTAGTGTCACTCCTCCCTTCCCCTCCTACCATTTTAAAATATTGGCTATTTGTACCTTTGCTTGTCAATGACATTATCTCCCCACGTTATGTTAAGACAGTCCTTGGTTCACATAACGTGATAAGACGAGACAAAGATCTGTTTTATTGAATCTTACAGTATTGATTGTAATTACTTCCTTTTTAATAGTATATATATTCTTTATATCTGTGTAAATACGCACTTAATCCATCATGTTTTTCATTTGTATTATGCTTTTTTTACGTTCCTTTGTAGTTGACGTTTTGCAGAAGGAAAAAAATAAAAATATTATTTGTTTATCAATTCAAATTTCGCTTTTATCTATTTGAGTAAACTAGAATAACGTCGCACTTTTATCATTTTTTCTTCACTTTTTTATAATTTTTTTATTCATTTTATCATTCCATTGTCCAATGAAACAATCTACCTTGCAATTGCAAAAAGACTACCTTGCAATTTGTCAATTTCAAGCCATTTTTTTACTTAATGCTTGGTTGAGATGCATAGAGAAACCGGTCAGAAAAACCGATTGGTACGAAAGGAAAAGTGTTCAAACGATAGGTACCAAATCTTTCCGAAATGCACAGTAAACATGTTCCTTTTTGCCATCCTCATTATCATCCTGGAGAAACCGGTGAGAAAAACCGATTGGTACGAAAGGAAAAGTGTTCGAACGATAGATGCCAAATCTTTCCGAAAAGCACAGATAACATGTACCCTTTTGCCCTTTTTGCTGGTAAGAAGCGGAGAATATCTTTTTCGTATCGTACAAAAAGCTGTTGGTTCTGAACAAGAACCATCAAATCTTAAACTTTTGTTTGCTTAACAATTGGCATGCTTTCCAATTTCAAAAATGCTTGCTCAGTTTTGCTCGAAGACACATCGAAACCGATCAGTACCACAGGAGAACTGTGGGACAAACTGATCAGTTTCCCCATGGTACCGATCGTTTCTTGAGTGTTTCCTCATGCATCTGACGGGGTTATAATTCCGAAAACTAAATTAGCATCACTTTCGAATGGGTCAATTTTAGTTCTGTAATTTCACTTGATTCTTCAACATAATTTCACTCAACATTGAGTCTAGAACAAAAAAACATACTATGAACACTTTTATCATTTTAACATCCATGCATCAATCTGCGTCTCTGTAGTTTTTTTTTAATTAATCATTAAAAATGAAATCAATCAATCATGTAACCACAAACATCACTTTCTAAAATACGTATTAGGAGGGTGATGTAGTCCAATTTGGTCAGTTTATTAATTTCGAACGAACAAAATTTAACTCCATAATTTCACCGGATTTTCTCTCAACATAGAGGTAAATAATAAAAAACATACTATAGGCATTTTTATCATTTTACTATGCAATAATGTAGTCCTTGATTTCCCCTTTCCCCCTGTTCATCTAGATTTTTTTTTAAGAACACTTTTTTGGAAATTCTCACTAAAAAAACACCTTTTTGATATTTTCACTGGAAAAAAAAAACATCTCCCCTCCCTATCTTTTCGTGAATTGGCGCCACTGAAGTGTAGCCGTAAGCTTTAATTCTCAAAACACTGCTTAGGAGGGTTACGTAGTCCAAGCTTGTCACTGTGTCGAATTGTAGCCAAACTTTATTATTAGCTGATGTGGAAAACCAGATTATCATCACTGTTCGAATGGGGCAATTTTACCTCCGCTATGTTACTGGATTTTCTTCCAACATAAAGAGAACAGAAAAAAAAGTATTATAGGTACTTTTATGTGCGTTACTATCCAATCCCACCTCCCCCGTACTCTAGACTTAAAAAAAAAACATTTTTTTGGGGTATCGTCGTTGAAAAATATATTTTTGGGGTGTTTTCACTGAAAAACCCCTCGCCCAGATTTTCGTGATTTAGCGGCTCTCAAGTGTAACTGTAAACTTTAATTCCTAAAACACTGATTATGAAGCATCTCAGTTTTTTCAGTGTCTCGATTTGTAGCCAAATTTTGTCGTTAGCTGATATGGAAAACTAGATTAATATCACTTTTCGGAAGGGGCAAATTTTAGCCTTGTAATTTTGCTGGATCTTCTCCCAACATAAGGAGAGACTAGAAACAAAAAACAATACTACAAGGACTTTCATCATCTTACTATTCATTACGACAATCTGCACCTCTGAGTTTTTTTTATTGAATCATATAAAAATGCAATCAGTTAGCTAAGGATAACCGTAAAACTGCTTAGGAAGGTGATATAGCCACATTTTGTCGATTTGTAGTCAAGTTCTGTTATTGTTAGTCTGAAAAGCCAGATTAGCATTACTTTTCGAACAAATCCAATTGAGCTCGAATATTTACTCGAATGAATATTGACTCGAATGAATCGAATTTTATTTACTGGGTTTTCTTTCACCATAAAGAGAGACCAGAAAAAAAACATTCCATAAGCAGTTTTATCATTCCACCATCTAATGCAACTCGTAAGCGTATTTGACAAAAAAAAAAACAAAAAAACAATATAGGCTTTTAAACCAGGATGGCAATAATTCAAAATCCGAACACCCCTAATCTCGTCAGCATAATCATCAATCTTTTTCTTCCTTTTCGTCCCATTAAAATAAAAGAAATGTGATTGAAAACCACAAAAATTAAGCTAAATACATATGGCTTCTAACAGTTTAAGAAGGTGTAGCTTTCCTTGGAAAGGGTAGGTGTCTTTTGAAATCAACAGATCATTAATCTTTGAATTCTCATGGACGAAGACCTAGATGATAAGGAAGAAATTCCTTTACCTAGATGATAAGTCTGCTCCATGCTACGACGAAATTCAAAATAGGTTGAGCATGGTTGCAGATCTTAGTAAAGGATCAGGAACAAAATCCAAGTCTGGAGCATTCCCTACTAGCTCTTAACACCTTCTGGAGCAATTGTAAGTTTCCCAAACTATGGAAAGATCCAATAATTAAGCCAGGCCAAGATTGAAACGACCCAAAAGAAAGCAGGAGAAATACAGAAGAATATACCCATAGAAACAATATTTTCAAAAAACAATTGAAAAGGACCCAAAATCTTACAAACTTACCGACATCTCCAATCGGTGCAAGAAATTTCATTCTTTTACCTCCCCTCCCCCCTTATCGTTGTGGGCTTAGAAGATTACACTGCACAGTATACACAATCATCTGACAAGAAATTTTCGTTAGAAAAACTCTCAAAATAGGTGACATTGCTATACCTCTGCAAAAGGATTTTGAAATGCATGTAACAACGTCAGTCCCTATATATTTTTTTTAAAGAATATCAGATCCCTGTTTTTTTAAGAACATTTTTTTAGGTTTATTTGGAGCTAACTATCAAATAGAATTTTTTTTTGTCCGTGTCAGAAGAGCCATGTCTTCTAAACAGTACATCGAAAACATGCTCCAATAAGCTGCAACTCTTAGCACCGGTCTCCTGTTCAAATGCATAGCAGATTTAAAAGTTTATAAGGCCAATGGAATTGTATGTATATACCTAGGTAATATCTTAACTTGCCATAAAAGCAACACAGTGGAGAAATCTATGCAGGAAGCACAAACATCGTTTCGACAAATTCAGATATATCAAAGTCTGCTTGTCATACCCCTCTCGTTGGAAAAGACTCAACTGCCAGATTTCACAGAAAAAAGTCGTTTTTATCAAATATAAAAATCTCCAGGAAAGTTTTGGTCTTCAAGGAAAATATCAAAATGTCCAGATTGACCTTTAAACAAGAAGCTTGCGTGATGAGCCCAAATCGAAAGTGCCAAAACATCGAAAGCTGTGGACCAGGGGCGAACCCAGGGGGGTAAAGATGATACATCCCCTCAAAATTCGGGAAATTTGTCCTGTAGGGTCAATATACTCATAGATATTGACTAATACGAAAGGATAATGTACACCATAAATCTTGTTGTTAGGAGGATAAAAAAGAAATTATGATTTATTTATTTTGTAAAACAAAATTTGAAACGAAACTGTCTTAAAAACTAACCAAATTCATTATTGGTTTTAATCCAGTTGATATTGAGTAATGTATGTACAACTAGAAGATAATATGCACAGTATATGTATGTATGAACAGTATCGAAAAGTTTCTTCAGAAATGATAGAGATTAAAGCGATCGGAAAGAGAAAATCCCTTTGCCCCACAGCAATAGTTTAATTTTCTACTTGTCATTTGATCAAATCATTCCATCAGCAATTCCTTAGTCCCGAAAAATTGTTGGAGTCACTGCTATACCTATTTCCTCGGCACTGTATTTCCCTCAACGAAGAAAAAATAAAGAACTTAAAACGAACAGAAATTGAATAAACAATCAATGCAAACAAACATAAAATAGATATTAATGTAAATAAATATTAAAATGAGTGAAACTTAAATTGAATATGCTAATAGAGCTTGAAACGAACAAAAATCACTACAATCAAGAGTGGGTATCGCCTCCTTCTCTCATTGTAAAATTCTAAATTTGGCGCTTTACTGAAAACCAATTTTATTACAAATATTTCCTTTTGTGCTTAATATTGAAAATAAACATTAAAATTATAGTAAAATTTTGAACTGATGAGCTTTCATCGATTAATATCATTATACATCAAATATTCCGTTTGACTTATTAGTTCTTTCCAAATTGTTCAAGAAGAATATAGTTTCACTACAAACAAGAGCTATGAAGCTAAGAGAGGAAAGGAAATAATAAATGATAAATAAAACCAAAAAAGGGTGAGAAAACGAGGATTTTGTCAGCCAGGGGTAAAATATGAAGACGAAAAACCAGCAAATATTTTGACAAGGACCTCCGGCAAGCCGTTCTCAGTGCTAAAAAAAAAGAAAGAAAAAAAAAAAAAAAAAAAACAACCAACAACAACAATCTAACCTTTTAGAGTTCACTACACAATATCCGGACAAACACTGAATGAAAGACCAAAGCCGAAACCAATGAAAAAAGGATTTTACCGAAGAATTTGTGCAAGAATCTTTTGCCAAGCAATACTTTTTGCTCTTCTGCCATTTCGGTTTTCATTGGATATGTTAATAGGTTCTCTTAAATTTGATTGGTGCTAATATCAAAAGAGTTTTTTAGTATAAAGTTGCTACAAATTGGCTTATTAAAATGTGTCCGGCGTCCCTTTTTATAGCCAAATTCCTGTTCATATATTTTTTTTATCTCAATTACATCTTTGGAAGGTTGCGCTAGACCAATTTCAGTAGATATGAAGGTTGCCTCCTGAAGAAGGACAAGATGTGTAGGATTTTCGAAAATATGCCTGGCCAATGCGGAATCAAAGTTGTCATTTTTACTTTTCAATCTCAGGGACTTATCTATTGAAGTTTTGTGTTCATGCAAACGTTCACGGCTTTCTGTATATAGAAAATTCAAGGCTAGGAGTATTTTTTATAATCAAAACATCCAAGAAAGGCAGCTTTCCTGAGTTTCAGCAAACAAGAGTTTGGATACTGTCCCCTTCCTTAACTGTAAAAACCAAAAGCCTACTGCGTCATTGGCGCTTCACTGAAAACGAAATATATTACAAATATTTTCTTTTCTAGGTCCTGCGGCATTGAAAATAAAAATAAAATTACAGTGAAATAAATTCTTGAACTGATGGATCTTTCAACAATTAATATAATTATATATCAAATATTCAATTTGATGCTGTTTATACTTTCCAAGACTGTTCAAGACGCATAAAGTTTTCACTAAAGCGCCAATTACGCAGTAGGTCGTAGACTTTTACAGTGAGAGAAATAGGCGATGCCAAAACTCTTGTTTGTAGTGATTTTTGTTCGTTTCAAGCTTGATTTACATATTCAGTTTAAGTTTCACTCGTTTTAATATTTATTTAATCATTTACATTAACATCTATTGTATGTTTGTTGCATTGATTGTTTATTTAATTCCTGTTCGTTTTAAGTTTCATTTAAACTTTAATAGCAAAATATTTTTTTCCGTTTGAAGCTTGATTTTCATATTCAATCTAAGCATTATTGGCTTTAAGATCTTTCTATTCATTTATATTATTACGTGTTGTATGTTTTTTGCTATGATTGTTTGTTTAATTTCTGTTCGTTTTGGGTTTCATTTATTCTTTAATAGTAATTTCTGGTCGTTTTGAGGTTGAGTTTTAACAGGTATTTGTATTTGCTGAGCTTAAGCTTAAAATGGCGTTTACATTTCTTTGAAAAAACTTATTTTTTGGAAAAAAATTTTAATTAATTTTTGTTCTTTTTTGATTGCAAAAAGTTTGTTTTTTAAAATTTCTTATTTAAAAATCAAACTTTTCTAAAAAGTCAAATGTTCACCAAAGTATCAAAACTGGTATAAAAGTAACAATATTAAAGTGAAAAAATGGGTTTGTGTCAACCTCGGAGTTTTTATTATCTGATGTTTGAAGTATTTTGACAAAATGGCTATCTCAAAATCTCAGGGGCTAGTTGCCCTTCGATCTCTTTTGAGTATTTAAAAGTGAACTAGAACTTTCTATTGTCAATCAAATGAGCCCTCTTTGAAGTTTATACAAAAATCCCATCTATAAGAACCATATATACCCCCAGAGTATAACTTACAACGCCTGCCCCTGGGCCCTGGGGGCTTTTGTCGACCCCGGAGTTTTAATAGCAGATGTTTGAACTATTTTTAACAAAATAGTCACCTCAAACTTTTATCGGATGGGTTTATCCATCCGATAAACCCAAAGGCATGAAGGGCGGGAGGGGCTAGTTGCCCTCCGATCTTTTTTTGGTATGAGAAAATGAACTAGAACTTTCAATTTCCATTCAAATCAACCCTCTCTGTAGTTTATGCGAGCATCCCTTTCATAAGAACCATATACGGCCCCAGTACATAGCTTACAATGCCTGCCCCTCGGGCCCTGGGGGTTGTGTCGACACCGGAGATTCTGTTATCTGACCTTAGAACTATCTTTAAAAAATGGCTATTTCAAAATTTGTATCGGATGCCCCCGGGCCGTGGGAGCCTATCTCAAAATTTGTATCGGATGGATTTGGGGAAAAAAGGGCGTGGGGGGCTTGGGGCCCTCCGATCTCTAAAAAATTGAATTAGAACTTTCGATTTCCATTCAAATCAGCCCTCTATGAAGTTTATATGAGTATCCCTTACATAATAACTATATATGCCCCCAAGGCATAACTTTCAACGCGTACCCCCGAGCCCTGGGGGGCTGTGTCGACACCGGAGTTTTGTTATCTGAACTTTGAACTATTTTTAACAAAATGTCTACCTCAAAATATTTATCTGATGCATTTAGGGCGTGGAGGGGGGGGGCTAGTTACCCTCCGATCTCTTTTGACTCTTAAAAAGTGAACAAGAACTTGCAATTCCCAATCAAATGAGCCCTCTCCGAAGTTTATACGAGCATCCCTTCCATAAGAACCATATATGCCCCCAGAGCATTTTTTACAACGCCTGCTTCCGGGTATCCGACCTTTCTGTATCCGATCTTTGAATTATTTTTAATGAAATGGCTATTTTAAAAATTTTATCGGATGGGCTTGAGGAAACGAGGGTTTCTGTGTGGGGGGGGGGAGCTAGTTGCCCTCGGATATCTTTTGACTCTTAAAAGGTGAACTAGAGCTTTCAATTTCCAATCAAACGAGCCCTATCTGAAGTTTATACGAGCATCCCTTTCATAAGATCCATATAAGCCACCAGGAGAACACTTACAACACCTACCCCCCGGGCCTGGGTTGTGTTGTGTTGACACCGGAATTTTTATTATCTAATATTTTAGAATAATTTTTAGAAAACTGGCTATCTCAAAATTTGTAGCGGATGGGTCTGGGGAAAAAGGGCGTGGGGTGGGGGGGGGGGGCTAGTTGCCCTTAAACCTCTTGACTCTTAAAAAGTGAACCAGAACTTTCAATTTCCAATCAAACGAGCCCTCTATGAAGTTTATGTGAGCATCCCTTTCATTAGAACCATACATGCCTTTAAGGCAGAGCTTAGAACGCCTTCCCCGGGCCCTGGGGGTTTGTATTGACACCGGAGTTTTTCTTATCCGACCTTTGAACTCTTTTTAACAAAATGTCTATCTCAAAATTTCCATCAGATGGGTTTGGAAAAAGAAGGCATGGGGGGGGGGTGGGTTAGCTGCCCTTGGATCTCTTTTGACTAGTAAAAAGTGAACTCCAAATTTTAATTTCCAATCAGACGAGCCCTCTTTGAAGTTTATACGAGCATTCTATTCATAAGAACCATATTTGCCCCATAGCATAACTTACAACGTTTGCTCCCGGGCCCTGGGGGTTGTGTCGAATCCTGAGTTCTTGTTATCTGACTTTTGAACTATTTTTAACTTAATGGCTATCTCAAAAATTTGTATCGATGCATTTGGGGAAAAAGGGCGTGGGGGGGGGGGGTATTTGCCCTCCGATCTCTTTTGACTCTTACTGAATCTCTATATGGTCTCACCCTCTGTTATCTTTTGACGCTTAAATAGCGAACTAGAACTTTCAATTTCCAATCAAATGAGTCCTTTCTGAAGTTTATACGAGCATTCCTTCCATAAGAACCATATATTCCCCCAGGGAACAACTTATAACCCTTGATCTGAAGACTGTGGGGGGGAGTGTCCTGCTCAAAGATGGAATTTCTAGAACTCTCAACTACTTTGAACAAAATGGCTATCTCAAAATTTTGATTGGATGTGTTTGGGGAAATGGTGGGCGTGGAAGGGGTGTTAGTTGCCTTCCAATCACTTTCGACAATTAAAAAGGGCACTAGCCATTCAAATTTCCAATCGAATGAGCCCTTTTGAAGTTTCTACGACAACGCTTTACGCTTTCTATGAAAACCTTATATGCCCCCAGGGCATAACTTACAACCCTTGTCCTGAGGGCTGTGGGGGGTTGTAATTCTCAAATACCTAGTCTCCAGAATTTTCCACTACGTTGAAAAAAATGGCTATCTCAAAATTTTGATTGTATGTGTTTTGGAAAAAGGTGGGCGTGAGAGGGGGTTAGTTGCCCTCCAATCACTTTCGACTATTAAAAAGGGAACTAGCCCTTTGAATTTCATATTGAATGGGCCCTTTTTGAAGTCTCTACGACAAAGCTTTCTATAAAAATCTTATATGATCCCAGAGCACAACTTACAACCCTAGCCCTGAGGGCTGTGGGGGGAGTGGCCTCCTCAAAAATATAATTTATATTTGGAAATCAACTACGTAGAACAAAATGGCTATCTCAAAATTTTGATTGGATGTGTTTGAGGAAATGGTGGGTGTGGAAGGGGTGTTAGTGGCCTTCCGATCACTTTTTAGCCTTAAAAAGGGAAATAGAACTCTCGATTTCCAATCGAATGAGCCCCCTTTGAAGTTTATAAGACGAACCCTTCCATATGAAGTGCCTCTGGGAAAAAGAAAAAATAATAAATAATAATAAAACATTGGAGCCGTATGGCCTTTACTATAGACAACGCTATAGCGTTGCCTCTGATGAAAAAATTTCACTAATATGACTACTGTGTTCTTAATTTTTCTTCCCTAAGACACCATCAGCAGCTTCACAAATCGCAAAAATCTTCTACATTGTCACATTTTAAACTCTCCAGTTCAGTTTTCAGCTGTTCCTGGAAAGTTTTTCCCAAACTCTCATCCTGGAGTTTATCAATGTCATAGCTTCCTGGTAGGTTTCCGAAGCTTTAAATTAAGCTCTTGAATCCTTTCAGTCGTCGAACAATACCATAATCAGTAAAGTTAGCTGTCTTACCATCATGTGAATACCATGTTAACTTATGGGCCATTTTATGATCAAATTCTCTAGCGGTTATAAATAGATTGTTATAACTACAAAATTTCAGCAGCTTGTAGCCATTACTATTTTCGTTTCCTATATCAAATTCACCAAGGATAGGATACCATCTATCCTTATTTCTACTGCCTAAATGTCCTAATAAAAACACCATATTTCTAACTAGGACCTTGTCTATTTTTTTGTAACTGTAATTAAAATTCATCTGAGTCATTACTATTTCCGTCAGTAAGTTCTACTGGGGCATATACTACTGTGACTGATACTTTGCACTTTTGAGTCATAAAATGAGTGATTAGCATTCTATTATTAATACCTTCTCCACCTAAATAGGAATTAGTAGGACTCAGTTTCCTGAGTAAAAATAAAAATAAAAATAAAAACCGCACTCCGCATTGGACTCAATCCGTGAACTGTTTTTGATCTTATGCCTATCAGAAGAGCGATTCTTGACCCAAGCTCTTGAGAAATTGCTGATACCCTTATAAAGAAATCAAGAAAGTGGAAAGAGTAAACTCCTAAGTTAACTGTGTTCCCAAATTGCTTATTTTTGCTTTATTGTAAAAGTATCTAATATGCTGTCTTATATCAGGATAAAAAGTAAGTTTAAAATTAAGTTCGAAGCAAATTAGCTGAGTTGTTTATCTAGATTTTGCTGAATGAAAATGCAATCTTTACTTGTCTTTTTCTTCAAAACATCAAGTTACATCGAAATAAATGACAAATTGAAAACAAACTAAGGCCCACCTTGGCAAAACTTGAGCAAATGCATCCTATGCATAATATTCACCTGATTTGTTTCATTCCCCCAGATTCTGGGGGGGGGGGGGTAGTGTGTCTAAAAAAGATGAATGGAGATCGATCTAATGTTATTTTTATTTTTCTTGCGTGAGAACAGTGTCATTCAAAATTTATCCAGAGAAAACGCAAAATTGAACCAGAATCAACTCGATTTTTCTTAAATGCCTAACTTTTTATGCTTCAAAAGCAAAAAAAGGTTCCAATTCAGTTTAGAACGGAGGGGGGGGGGACAAACTTTTAAATTAAGATACGAAAAAAGGTACCTATTGAA
The DNA here is from genome assembly GCF_049724085.1 of Artemia sp. Qi Xiang Cuo. Taxonomy (NCBI): domain Eukaryota; kingdom Metazoa; phylum Arthropoda; class Branchiopoda; order Anostraca; family Artemiidae; genus Artemia; species Artemia sp. Qi Xiang Cuo. The sequence goes on along the minus strand of NC_142802.1, from coordinate 3,401,634 downwards.
ATTTGGAAGGGAATTTTTTTAAATGAGATTACATAAAAAGGTATTTTTCAAAATATACAGGCAACAACTGTCCCCCCCTAAGTACCGCTCTTAATGGGAAATTAAAGAAATTCTGCCTTGAAAAGAGACTCCCCTGTCAAAATCTAAGAAAAAGTTGCGTTTATAAGAGTTTGGACGTTACCAAATGTTTTGGTCTGGCGGCAACCTAATCACAAACCCCAAGATTTTAAATAAATAAAACAAGTTGTTAATTTCGCTCCCAAACACAGCATAAATATATGTATGAACATTAGCAAAAAGTTTCTCCAAAAATGATACAGATTAAACTGCTCATGAAAAGATTTTCCCTTGCAATAGTTTCAGTTGCTTTTTGGCATTCAGTTAGATCACAGTATATGTATGGTCTATAGTTTAATGGTGATGTGACTAGTTAATAATGGGAGGTGGGAAATGCATTGTTGTTGGCTGCAAAAGCAGTGGAAAAAATCAGCGCATTTTGGGGATATCTTTGCATAGCATTCCTGCAAAAAAGTAAGTAAATCTAGCTTAATTTGTCATAGGCTATTCAGGTAGCCTAATGTTTGGTAAAATTCTACTTTAGCTACTTTTGGCTATCTTGGAAAAGGGGATAAATTTCTACCAAATCATATTATTGAGTTAGGAATAAAGTGAATACACCATTTGATGCCTTTTTATGCTGATTACAAATAGCCTATAATAATCATTTCTATCGGAAATGAATCTCAGCCCCTCCCCCTATATATGCCAATTCAGGGTTAGGTTAGGTTGGGTTAGGTATAGCCTATATAAAGGCGGGGGGGGGGGCTGAAATTCATTTCCAATAGAAATGCTTATTATTTTTGTAATCAGCATAAAAAAAGGCATCAAATGATGTATTCACTTTAGTCCTAACTCAATAATATGATTTCATAGAACTTTACCAATTTCAGTTTACAAACATAAACAAAAATGATGAAAATAGTGGATCTTGACACATTCTGATTGGCTCTAGCCTAATAAAAAATCATAGACATTGAGTTCTAGAGGCTAGAACTCAATGTCTAGCCCAGCACCTTGTCTAGCATGTCTAGCTAAAGTGCTGGATTTTACTTGTGAATCATCATTGCCTAGACATTGGATTCTGGCTAGACATAGGATTCTAGCTAGACATGCTTGTGAACACTGCTTAGATGCATGAAATGGTACTTTTTGCTTTTGGCCATTAGGGTGCCTCCTCCACACCTTCTATTCTATCCTGTATCCTGTCTTATGATATCAAAGCAAGTAAGTCTAAATCTTTTATATGGGGCTAGCCATGCTTCCTGTAGGCATATTACATCAATTTTGTAATCAAATGCAAAGTTTTTTAACATTTATGTTTTTATGCTTGTTGCTGATTCACAGTTCCTTGAGACAGCTAACATATAAATTGGGCGAGTGTACTTTCAGTTGTAGCTTTGGATGCTTTCTTTTTTTGGTTCCTTGAATTCTGTTGGGGTTACTTTAAAATTTATAATTTGTTCTATAATGTTGTACAGGCTATTGATTTTTCCTTCAACAGGAAGTGAGCTTATGCCAAATACTCTCGTTTTTTTGCAATTTCTTTTATTATCTTTTTTACCACTGTTTTTACAGCTCTATGATTTCCTAATTCTTTGTCTCTTGCAATTGGAAGGAACTCTTCTTTATTTACATAAAATGGCTTGGTTTTTGACAGTTGTTTGTTTTTAGCTTGTGCATAAGACTCTTATGTCTTTTTACACCTATGTCATGGGTTTCTGCTATTTCTACAATAATCTTGTTTTTTCTTCTTTGTGGGCAAGTAGTGGATGTAGTTCTATGGTTACCTTTACAGTTGACACTATGATATTTTGTGTTTCTTGTTTCCATTGGCTCATTTTTTAATGGGCAGTCTTTAGATTGAGGATATTTTCCACATATAAGACAAGATGGTTTTGGTGACCTGCAGACAACCTTAACACTTAAGTTTCCTAGTTTTGTAGTTCTCAATAAGAATTTCTTGGAGTTCTCATTTTAATTATGCACTATTAATAGTTCATTGTTAAATATCAAGTCATATTCAAACTTGTTTTCATTCAGTATATTTTTCAAGCTTTTGATAGTCATGCTGTGGTCAGAGAATTGCTTGCTAAGCTCTGTATTGGTTATGTTTATGCTGTACTGATTTTTTTTTGTTTTTTTGCTTTATTTTCATTGTTAATATTTTCATGTCTCTTAAGGATTCCAGGTGTGTTTGACACTGTTGGGGACAAAATCATAATATTTTCTTCTCTGCTCCTTTTATTGTTTATGGTATTGCTAATGTTTAATGTACCTTCTGCCTTTCCACAGGGCACTACTTCACCTATATAGCTGTCTTATGTTTTGGAATTCTCATACATCTATACCCAAAGGTTCTCCCCCTGCAAAATATGTTAACTAGGATTATTCTGCATATTATTAAGTAAGAAATGTTTTCTTAACATGTTTCCTTATGTACTGCTGGAAACCTAGGCTTACACCCTTCAAAATAACCAGATGAAGAAGTATTGGATTTATAGTTTAGGCTACTTATTAAAGATGTTCATGGCTAGTCACAGGACTATAAGTTAAAACAATAAAGCCAAACAATACACTGAAATAGATTTCTAAAATGATGGTAGAAATTATAATTTGAAATGAAAGATAGTAACTTAAATTACAAATATAAAACAAAAAGCACAAAAAAAGACTTTCTAAGGATATATGCAGCAAATAACTCCAGAAGGTGAGGTAAAATTCTAGTTTAGCTGCTTTTTGCTATCTTGGAAAGGGGTTAGGTCAGGAAAATGAAACTTTCAGGAATGTGTCTACAGACTAAAGTATGCCTCAGGAGTGTATTTTGAAGTACCTGCCTGCACTTCTTCTCCCTCTAGAGGGCAGTGACCTTTGATGGCCTGTATAGCTCTTAGTATTATGAAAGTGAAACCCTGCAAAACAAATCTTCTGCTTAAATGAAGTACAAGACAACTATTTTCAGCCCCACAACTTTGCATAATCCCAATTTATGAGGTTTCAAAGATATGCAAATGCATTTCCTAAATTTTGGAAAAAATATTGAAATGTCTTAAATTTCTACTCAAATAACAGGAATTGCATTGTCAGAAGTAAATTAAGATAAAAAGAAAATGATAACTGAAAATTATGTTAAATGTTGTTTTGTCAACAGGTGACCTGTCAAGCAGGCAAATTTCTGAGACTTAGAAATTAAAAGAGAGGCAACATGGAAGCTTAGCAATACCTTCCCAGGTTATGTTTATGGCCCTAGATTCATTACTGAAAGTTTCATTTTGCAAACCTAATCCCTTTCCAAGTTAGGAAAAAGTAGCCTTGTGTAGAGTGCCTTGTGTAGGATTTTCTAGTGTTAAGATCATGAAAGCTATAGGTTTTGATGTAAATTGATATATTTATCCAAGAATTTTCCTTTTTTTAGGAAAAATAATAATATTATAACAATATTATGCTGTGAAGGAGGCTTTTTGTGCAATCCTGGAAATCTGCCATTATTATGTAGATCTCTGCTTATACAAACAAAATTGGGAAGACCTATCATGTAAAGCTTCTCCCAAAACTAGGTCACTAATTCTAATTGATAGCAACTTTCTCTTTATTTAAAATTAACTAGTCAATTTTATTTAAAAAAAAAATTATTCTGATATATAATTGACAAAATAGTAATATAACAAACAAAATAACAATCAGTGAATAACTTCATTATTAGCTTTTAAAGTTGCTGCATTGTTTAGAGTAAGCAAGAGATAAGCACAAAATAAACTCAGAAACCTCAACTTCTGTTTGTTTTCGTACAATGTTCTACCTTATTAGTGTTTTGCAAATTTGACTTCAGAAACCTCCCTAATAAATTGCTGAAATGCAAGATTTGTCCTGTTGAAAAGGTGTTTTTAAGCCTACTTCTTAGGAAACCAGCCAAACCCTTGTGTTTAAATTTTGTTGTAAGGTAGGCTAGATGTTCTATATGGTGCCAACAGTATAAGTAAAAATGTTTTCATATAGCCCAAACTTGGATTATTTTATATACTATATATTTGACAAAAAATTTACTGTTTTTTTGTTTTTGTCAAGATCACATTGTGACTTCAGTGAAGAGTATTTTAATGCAACACTCTTTTCAGGGTCCTAGAATGGCTGACTGCTGTTCACAGGACTGATCTCTTGCTGGTGAACTCAGTTGATTCAATTGTCAGGAACAAACATATATGCTCAAAGCATTTCCCAGAAAGTTCTTTTTTTGAGCAAAGTGCATCAAGTTTAAGACCTTGGCTCAAACCAGATGCTGTTCCTTCTATACTTGACTCAGCAGGTAAGCTAAGTTCATTTTAGTTTGAATAAAGTTAATTTACATGAAGGTACAATAAGGTCAGTTTAATTTGATTAAGGTTAATCCCAAGTTCCTTATAATAAATTCTTGTAATTCATGGGTAAATTTCATAACTTGTTTTGTCCCTTCCTCTACCAGGGGGGGTGGGGGTCATGTCATCTCTAAAGACACAGTTATTGTACCTTTCAACTTACAGAATAAATATGATATAATATTATAATATTTAGTATATAATATTTATGCTTTGCTTTCAACTACACAAAACAAAATGTCGATCTCAAAATTTGATCAGACAACTTTTGGGAAAAATGGTGCGGAAGAGGGGCTAGTTGCCCTTCAATTCTTTTGGTCACTTGAAAAGGGCACTAGAACTTTTCATTTCTGTTTGAATGTGTCCTCTGGCAATATTCTAGGACTACTGGTTTTTTGAAATTATCCCTTGGTAAAAAAAAGAAACAAAAAAACCCTCATCCCTGCATTTCTTTTAGTCAAAAATACAAAATTCCACATATTCCATATTTATGCTGCTCTTTCAACTATACTGAACAAAAATAGCTATCTCAAAATTTGCTCGAATGACTTTTAAAAAAAGCTTGGGAGGGTGGCTAGTTGCCCTTCAGATTTTTGGTCACTTTAAAAGGGAACTATAACTTTCAATTTCCAGTTAAATGAGCCCCTTTGCAATATTCTAGAATCATTGGTTCATTATGAATGAACGATCTTAACCCAAACCAGCCAGTCATGACAAAGAAATAAAGAGAGATTATGCAAGCCTTCTGAAATCTTTGTTTTGATGTTGGCTGAGCACATTTTCTTTAACCCTGATCATCATGTAAAATTGATGATGCCAAGGCCATTTCAAATGACAGAGATTGTACTCAATGGGCAAGGGAAGCTATTGAAATTAAAAAACGTATTTGTAAATGTTTCAATAAATACATTTTATATAATTTTTATCCAGTTGCTTTGGTGCTTTTGTCGAAGTAACTCTATTAGTAACAGCAACCCAAGTGGTCTGCTGTGACAATTGTAGTTTAGTATTGGCATTTTTTTTTTTTTTTTTTTTTTTTTTTTTTTTTTTTTTTTTTAGTTTTCTAATCTTTGTTTCTTTTACTGAGAAGATGACTCGTTTTTATAAAGGTGAAATATCCGCGTCGTTTTGGTTTTTTGTCTTTTCACTACTGGCCAAAGTCCCTTTTATTCTGTTTTCTCCATTGAGTTTTTCTCCCTGAGAAAAACAAACAAATAAAGGTGGGTTCTCTGATATGTCAAATCTGAAGTTGTGATTTGTTTTTAGATTCATTGACGTTTTGGGGGTGTTTCCCCCTTTTTTCCAAAAACTAGGGCGATTTTCTGATGCCTGTAGCCTTTGATTGGTACCATTAAATTTAATGAATATTAAATATCTAGAATCATCATAAGAAGCCAATTCTTTTAATAAATCTGTTGATATCAAATTCTTTTTCTTGGAACTTTGGTTACTATTGAACCACATCACTCCTTGCTTAAAGTTTGTAACCAAGGACTGTTTGATTAGAAAAAAAGGTAAGGGATGAAATATTAGACCATTAAGATCCAAACTGGCAGTGCTGATCTCCGTTTCATGGCCCTTTAGCCAGGAAGTACAATGGGGGGTTGAGGACCAGTCATCCTCTGCTTTCACACACCCTTTATGATTACCTTCTCCAAATTTCTCCATGTACCCATTTAAAGCTGGATCAACTCTGGCTGAGCTTACAGAGTCAAGCCACTCACCCTCAAACAAAATATCCAGTCACACCAGGAATCAAACCCCTGCCCCTCAAATTAAGATTTCCCAACCTAGCTCGCTAGGTTGGGAACAAATTGATAGACTTAAAGACTTTAGTTAAGTGCCTGATTGAACGCAAATATAAGAATGGTGTTTAAATTATGTACAGCACTTCATTATATATTGTATTATCTTACATTGTCTTTTTTCATTACAGAGCTTGGAGTTAAAGATGCTTCTTGTGGAACAAGCATATATGGAGACAGTAGCCATGCTTTCAACATGATGCAAATTCAATTCGTTGCCTTGGCTCATCAACTTCTGTCACACCCACAAACACCCACCAGTTGGCTGCAGCCTCTAAAAGAAGTATGCCTTGTCATTCAACCAAGGGATGCTGGCAACTGTGACATCACAGAAGCATCAACAAAGGGTAAGACCCATTTTTTTCTATAACCTTAGCATCCTGTGAGTTATGTCTAAATTAAAAACGGTTAAGAAAAAAAGAAAGATATTTCTGGTGCCTGAACGTTGAATTTCTGATAGTAATAATCCAATCTTTCATTGTTTTTGTTGATGAAGATGCTGATACTTGTCCAGCAGCAACCAGAGAAGTGATGAAAAAATCCCTTAGGAAGGACTTCCTAAAGGTTAATCTGGTTAAAGCTGTGAAGGCTTGTAACAGCTCGGTACAGAATTTTTCATCACAGTTTAACCCACAATATCACAATATAACAACACATATATATATACATATATATATACATATGTATATATATATATATATATATATATATATATATATATATATATATATATATATATATATATATATTATATATATAATGTTTAAATAATTTTAAAAATTAATATATTATAAATATATACAATATTTAGGCTGTGCTATATTGGGCTTGCTTTTCGATGCTTTACTTTTTATCCTACAGAGAAGAATTGGAAACATAATAGTTGTAAAATTGGACTTTTACAAAACTGATACATCTTGGTATGGGGAATATTATTGTGTATGTACTCTAATTTTAAAAACCTGTAATCCCCTAAGAGCTGCATCAAAGCAAGAGTGATGACTAGGAGCAATTTTGTTTGTTCAAATTGATACTTTACAACAGTTATTATGGCATGAAAAACGCATAAAGTAATTGCACAGTTTCGATCGTTTGGATACAAATTTACTTATGATGTTTTCTGCTTATCTGGAAACTAGAATGACGAATGGGAAAATGAGGGACTGCATGCTTGTTTTGAAAACTGTATAAGGATTGTCAAGTGCTTTCCTTTTTAAGCTTGCAATGCGTTTTTATAGCACAAAAAAAACTAATGGTCCAAATAGTCCGAATTTTTTTTTAATAGTCCAAATAGTTCAACTCTTAATTGCTAGAAAATGGTATCAGTGGACAAAAGTCCTTTGTAGCGAATAAGATCTGATTCTGGAGCACTTGGCCCGTCTGAATTGCCTACGATTACCGAACCCAGGATCTCCAAAGTAAAATACACATCTCGAAAAATTAATTTCGTAAAATTATCAGATTACAGGATCAGAATATTAAGCACTCAAAAAAGTGCATCGTAAATCTTAAGAATAATGTAAAAGCGAGAACCCTAGCATGCAAAACAAAAATTGAAAGGGATGCTTTATAGGAAGCTGAAAAGTGTCTGAATGGGATACTCTTATCTCTGTTTAAGATCACAGAGCTAAGGTTAAACATCCTTTTACAACAGAAAAAAACGGCAGCTTAGGCCCTAGCGTACCCTACTCAACCGCACCTTTCAAATACCTACTGTTAGGAATCTACAAATGTATTTGTTTAAAGTACATCGGGTAGAGGGTTTTAACGAAAATGTATTTTTAATGCTCCAGCAAAGAAGCGTCCAAATCGTTGAACAAGATCCCTATTGTACCTTAGCAATTGATGATATGGCTCTCAGGAGTTCTGTCAGGTTGTCAGGCTCTGTCTTCATAACCCTTTTAAACTCAAATAAAATTCCTACAATGCATTTTTGTTTGCATATTTTAGTTGTTCATCCTCTTAGGTAATTGTCAAGATTCGTACCTGTCTTGACTTGAATCATAAGGTGAAAACGGCTGTGAAATAAAATCTTTAGCTGATGAGCTTCCAGGGGTTGGCTCCCATGATTTCAGGAATAAAACATCGTTAATTAGTTGTTGTTTTTTTTTGTTTTTTTTTTAGGGGGATGGGCTATGGAGGGAGGGCCAGGGATCAGATCCCATGATATTTGTAATAAAATGTTAATAAGTTTTTAGTGGAGGGGGGTCGGGCCATCGAGGGATGGCCAGTTGTCAAATCCTTTGATTTTTGGAATGAGGTATCGTTAATAAGTTTTTTTTTTTTGGGGGGGGGGTGGACCATGGCGGGAGGTCCAGGGATCAGATCCAATGATATTTGTAATAAAATGTTAATAAGTTTTTAGTGGAGGGGGGTCGGGCCATCGAGGGATGGCCAGTAGTCAAATCCTTTCATTTTTGGAATGAGGTATCGTTAATATGTTGTTTTTGTTTTTTTTTTTTGGGGGGGGGGAGTTTGGGACATAGGAAGAGGGCCAATTACCTTTGTAATAAAATATCGTAAATAAGTTTTTTGAGTGGGGGGTCGAAGACGGGCCATGAAGGTCAAACCAGAGGTCAGTTCCCATGATTTTGGAATAAAATATCGGTAATAAGTTTTTTTTTGGGAGGGGAAGTTCGCGCCATGGAGTGAGGGCCAGGGGTCAGCTCCCATATTTTAGAATAAAATTCTCTTAGTAAGCTTTATTATTGTTATTTTTTTTTTGGGGGGGGGGGGTGTTGGACCATGGTGGGAGAACCAGGAGTCAGCTCCCATGATTGATCATCGGTAAGCTGTTTTTTTTTGTTGAAGGGGAGGGGGACCAGGCCATGGAGGTACAAGTGTCAGCTTCCATGAGGTTATAATAAAATATAGTTTTTTTTCTTAGTGGGGGTGTGGGTCAAGCTTATCGTATGTTTGAACTATTTTAAAAACCGTCGCAAAAACCTTATTTGCCCCCAGGGCATGAATTACAATACTTGCCCCGGGCTCCTGAGGGTTGGGTTGAGCCCGGAGTTTTTGTTATACTATTTTGAACTTATTTTAATAAAATGGCTATATAAAAAAAATAATTGGATGGATTTGGGGAAAAGAGGATGGGCCTGGGGGGGGGGGGCTAGTTGCTCACCAGTCAGTTTTTATTCTTAAAAAGAGAACTAGAACTTTCAATTTTCAATCAAATGATCTCCCTTCGAAGTTTATACGACCATCTCTTCCATAAAAAACTTATATACCCCCGGGGCATAATTTACAACACTTACCCCCGGGTTCTGGGAGGCTATATAAACTGGTAGAGTTTTGTCACATGATCTTTGGTCTATTTTGAACAAAATGACTGTCTCAAAATTCGACCGTACACATTTGGGGAAAACAGGGTGGTGGGGGGGGGGCTTGTTGCCATCTGATAACTTTTAACTCTTAAAAAGGGGAATAGAACTTTCAGTTTCTAGTCATTCGAGTCCCCTCCGAAGCTTATATGAACATCTGCTCTGTAAAAACCTTATATGCTTCCGGGACAAACAGGGTGGGGGGGGGGTCTAGCTACCCTCTGATCTCTTTTGACTCTTAAAAAGTAAACTAGAAATTGGAATTTTTAATCAAAGAAGCCCCTCTGAATTTTATATGGACACTTCTTCCATAAGAACAAAATATGCCACAGGGCATAACTTACAACGCCTGAAGGATTGTGTCGACCTCGGAGTTTTTAGTATCTGATCAACAAAATTGCTATCTGAAAACTTTTATCAGATAAATCTGGGGAAAAAAGGGTGTGAGGGAGCTAGTTGCCCACCGATTACTTTTGATTCTTAAAGAGGGCACTAGAACTTCAGATTTCCTATTGATTGAGCCTCCTCTGAAGTTTATACGACCACCTCTTCGAAATGAAGTGCTCCTTGGAAAATAATAAAACAGTGAAGCCTGATGGCCTTTACTATAGGCAACGCTATGGCGTTGCCTCTGTTGTGACGACCATATAATTTAACAAAATTTGAGAAAATAGAAAATTGGACTGGAACTCTACTATATATCGATATTTACCTTTACTACACTATGTACATGGCAATTATGGCAACTGTATGTTAGGGTATGACCTTTAAGCAGTTTTAAAGCTGTATTACATGTACCAAAAAAAATCCCTGATCATCTATTAAACAGGCATCACCAGGTTATTTCTCCTTTTTGTTCTCTAGTTGTCATCTCTGTGATCAAAAAATTAATGGCAAAATCAGCTTAATTTTTTCAATCGTTCTTGTGAAAAAGTTCACAATTTTCTGAATACAAGGTGCAACCACATTCATAGGTTGACACTGGTCTAACCCTTAAAGATGAAAGGACATAACTTTTTGAAGGAGGGTGGGATAAAATGCAGCAAATAGTGTTCTGTCTCAAGTATGCTGTTAAAAAAGCTGTCCCCTCTGAGCGCGTGCGAACGGGTACTCGCAATCCCTTATGGAACGGGTACTCAGCCTTCCTTTTGGAAGGCTGATCCTAAGGTGAAGATGGCCTATCAAAAAGCTAAGTTCTGGCTACACTTGTGGATAGCCTGTGATCGTCCTTCTTCTGGTGCAGTCCATCAAATAAAGCAGAAAACCAAACGAGAGTACAAGTATTCCCTGCGTAGAGCGAGACTGAATGCCTCGGAATGGTCCCTTCGACAAGAAATCCTGGGATCGTGTTATAAACAATGTTCACCTCCAATTAATTCCCCTCTTTAGCTATGTGATTTCGTTTCCCATTATAAAAATATTTTGCTTTCATTTAATGTTAATCGCCAAAATCATTTTACAAAGCTGGTCAACTCATTCCTTCCAATTCGTATCAACCAATCTCAAGTGCTATCGGTTGAATCTGATGTAAGCAAGTGAATAAGTCTGAGTCTCTCAATAGTGACGGTCTTTGCTTCAATTTTTTCTTGCTTATAATTGTCCTGCACTACTGAAGCATTTGCAGTTATTGTTCCAGATGTGCTTGGCACAGTCCATTGTGCCAGAAAGTTTTTGTCCAGTTGTATATCTTCCATTGTTAAGAGCGGTAAGGACCCCACTGCTTGCTCTATTTAACGTCCTATCACTGTGTCTTGTTTTGTTAGTAAGCTATTTCAATATGTGCTGCTACCGGCCATTAAATCCAAGTGCGATTTTACGCCCTTCGAGCTTGCTTTTAAAAAGGTATGTGCTGCGTTCAAGCTCACCATATTGTGGATCGGCTAATGAAACAAACTGTTGCTCAAAAAAGTTTCCTGTATTATTTGACCGTTGATATATCTAGTGTTTTTGACAATGTAATTCAGTCAAATGCTTTATTTTCTCTTGCAGCTTCTGGCGTTAACCTTTCTGTTGTTTCCGTGCTTAAGTATCTGTATGCTAATTCTTCAGCTAGGGTGAAGTGGAATGGTACTGTAGGGGAGCATATTTCTGTTAAAAACGGCGTTAGGCAAGGTGCCGTGTTATCTCCGAGTATATTTAAATGTGTTTTAGCTTTGTGTCTCCGACGTCTTCAACCGTCAGTTTTTTACAATGATAGTTTAAGCATTAGCCACTTTTGCTTATGCTGATGATGTTCTGCTTCTTAGCCGGATAAAACAAAGTCTAACTGCAAACTTTGACCTGCTTTCAGCCGCACTGTCTGCACCAGCATCGCCTCTGCTTAAGTTCTTCAAGTATGCCATGTTCAGAAAGTATTAAATGGTTTGGCCTATCTTTTCCACGTCACTTTCGTCTACTTGCTCCGCTATTACGTCCAGCGTGCTGAAAAGTATGCGGGTTGGTTACGGAAAAATTTCACCCAATCGTGGTCGGTACAACAAAAGGACTTTGCCATCTTTATTTTAGTTTTTGTGCTCCTGCTGTTTTTTATCTTTCTGGTTTTGCTTTCCTCCTTCGGAAAAAGGATAGGAAGAAAATACGCTCAGGATATTTTAAGCGTTGTAAATATCTGCTGCGTCTGCCTCGGTGGTACGGGAACCATAGAGTCGTTTCTAAATTTTACATCGTTGATGTGCCCTCGCGACTGAAACAAATATCTGCAGATCTATGTTTTAAAACTCAGCAAATGATTGGTGTTTTTGAACCTCTTTGGCCATTTTTAGAATTGAGTTAATTTATCTCTGCTGTATTATAGAATCGTATGTTTATGGTTGTTTTTTTTTTGTATTTTGTTGTTGTTGTTTACTCCACAGTTTTTCATTGTAATTCGTGGGTTAAAAATAAATATTATTTTATTATTAATGATATAATGTCAGCTGTTGTCCACGATTTACCCGGGGAGGAGTTTATTGAAACAATCTTAGGAGGAGTATGAAGGTACGTTTACATTTCTAGCTATTTGGAGGAAACTTTTCTTAAACTATTCCAGAAATATTCTGCTAAAAGTGAAATAAGTAGATATTAGAGAGCAAGGGCGTATCCAGGATTGTTGTTTGAGGGGATGCGGGAGGGAATCTACCAAAAAAAAACTCCAAATATGCATCAAAATTTGTTTTGATGCAAATTATGTTTTTACGAATCGTACTAAAATTTTGGAATGAAGGGGTTTCAAACCCCATACACCCCTTAGATACGGCGTTGGTGAGTAGGTTTCAAATAACGATAGACTTTATTTCTGTGGTGATCTAAAAAAAACGCAGTCAAAATTAACTGTTAGGATGTATGTATGTATGTATGTATTTCCAAAAAAAGCCATCGGGCTTTTTATTTGATTACCAAAACAAAACATAAACAGGGTTCGAACTCGCCTATAAATTCCAATAAATTCCTATATTTTAATGCACTCCTATAAAATGCTTATGTTTTGGCTAAAATCCTATTATTCCTATATTTTCGGCTGAAGAGCACCAAGAACATTGCTCATGATTTGCAATTTTCACTGGCTCTGCTTGTAGACTGTGCTGTCTTTCGGTGTAGATCGATAATTAATTACAACTGTTGAGCTGTTTGAACTTAACTAATGCTTTGTGTTAGGATTAGTAAGCTGCTTCTGCCTGGGCTATGCTGTTGTGTTGACTTAATAGCCTATGTTTTGTTTTTTTGTCATGTTGGGCCTGTCCGAAATGAGCGAAGATCAGTATATAGGCTAGTAGTCTCTACTTAATGAGGCTATGAGTCCTCGTGACTTATGCATTTCCTGACTGACGCTGCAAATGACTGATGCGAATACGGCCCAGTTTTATACATATCCACATTTTTTTCTTTTTATGGCCTTTTAATCGCGGGATGCTATTCTGCAGGTGATGCTTGGTAATTAAGCATAGGGCCTACCAAGTTCAATAGTTCATGGCTTGCTAAGACGGATTGCAGCGGTGGAAAGATTGGCGAATGATGTAAGACTGGGAACGACCAGTACTCGTTCTTTTGCAAACTGTGCTTGAAAAATCTTGGTTGCACAGCTGGGGTTGCTCAGCTAAACCAACATATGCGATCGGTAGAAGACAAAGCCGCAGTTACTGCTCACCTTCATCCACTACAGCTTCACCTGACCGGACAATCTCGAGTTGATTAAACAACCAAGGATAAACCATTAGTTGGTACAAACATGTTTTGTGAGCGTGATGCCGCTTATAAATCTGAGTTAATATGGGCAGTTCAGACGGTACAGAGTTCCATATCTGCTAACTCTTCAGACCATATTGTCGCAACCTTCCCTGCGATGTTCCCCGGTAAGATCCCCGACAGAATGTCTCTATGTGCGAAGAAACTCACGTATCTGATCACCGATGCGCTGCATCCTTAATCTAAGCAAATGCTTGCGAAGGACATTCAGTCATATTTAATACTAGAATATGACGAGACAACCAACAACGCTGGTATGAAAGAGTTGCAGATACATGTTCGATATTGGTCCTCATACGAAAACGAAATTCAGAGCAGATATTTATGCCCAAGTTTTATGGGCCACGTGACAAATGATGACCTGTATAGGAAGATTATGTCAGCCATTGACCAAAATCAGCTGCCACTTGAAAAACTGATCACGCTTGGGAGTGACGGACCAAACGTCAACAAAAGCGTTTGGAACAAGTCCAATGACGAAAAAAGAAAGTGACGGGAAAGGAATGTTGAATATTGGTACTTGCAACATCCATATAATTCATAACGCTTTCTTGAAAGGTCTTCCGGTGTTCGGAGAAGAAAGTTCCGACTTTGTTATTCTTGTGCATTCATTTTTTGACGGCTGGCCTGCACGTTGTGAAGACTATCGAAAGTTCTAAAAGAAAGTGGGAGTGCCAGAGAATTCTTTCATGAAGCATGTCCCAAGCCGCTGGCTGACGATCGGACGTGCCCTTGCTAGAATCATGCAGCAGTGGCCGGCAATCTTAGAGTACTTCCTGAACTTCGTGCCGAGAGATAAAAAATTGAAGAATCTTTTTTTGTCCACTCCCAAATTTCTGAAGATTGTGGCTTATATCAAAAGTGCGACGATGAAGGCCCAACTCAAGTTTGTTCTAGCCTCAGCAGAACTGTTCATGAGTTTCGCCCAACTGTTCCAGAAAGAGGAGCCTCTCATTCATGTTCTGCACTCAGAGATCAAAAGACTAGTTTTGGTGCTTTGTGGACGGGTCTTTACTCCAGATTTCGTGACCGAGACTGAAGATTTCTCACCAGAAATGTTGAACCTTGCTGAAATATTTGCAGAAAGGCCCATAGTTTCAGAAAATATGGAACGAGCTTTCGGTGAGAAAGCAACACTGAAAGACAAGGCCATTTTCTATGTCAATGTGCGAAAACATTTTATAGCGGGTATTCGCCATATTTTGAACAAATGTCCTCTGGAAAAGGATGGTTTTCTAGAGGTTTTACGCTGTTTGAGTACGATCAACATGAAGGATTCAAGAAGCATTGCAGACGTAGTGGTTGTGGCACGCGACATTGCGATTGGAGTAAGCTCAGACGTCGCCCAGGCTGAATGGCTACTTTTGCGAACGGAAACTGGACCCTGTGAGGACGTTACTCGGATAGATCATTTATGGAGCCATTATTTTGGACTGGTGAATGAGCGCAGGGACAACAAGTACCCGGAACTTACCAAGCTTATCAAAGCGGTGCTGACGTTGTCGCATAGCAGCGCAGATGTTGAGCGTGGGTTCTCGCGTTCTGGTAGTATTCTCGGTGAAGACCAGGCCTTGATGTCTGAATGCATTCCGGATGCGAGACTCATGGTATATGACACATTGAGGCTTTATGGAGGAAAACCAGAACGGTTTGTTATTACAAAAGAGCTGTTGAATCTTGCACGTTCCGCACGGTCTCGGTATCAAGAATATATGGATGAAAAGAAAAAAGAAAATCTGTCCAAAAAGGAGAAAGCAGCTTTCAAGGAGGACAGCAAGCGGAAGTTGCAGGAGGTCCACGACAAAAAGAAAGAAATAGAAGACCTGGAAAGCAAAAGGAAAAAACTTAGAGCATCAGAGCAAGAAAAGAGAACAGTACAAGATACTCTACTTCAGGAAGCGACCGACAGAATGAAGAAGGCTGCCGAGTCTAAGAGTTCCATAGACATTGCCCTAGCTGTTTCTTTGCTCGAAGCAGCTTTGAAGTCCAGAACAAGTGAAAGAGAGCAGATGGTGGGATCTGTGAGAATGGAGCAGTCTCTTGCAAAGAGAAAGACTGACCTCAAATCGAAATTGATGCCCAAGAAGCAGCAAGAGAGATTCCAAATATTTTACCTGTATCAGTCAATCGTTGGCACAGTATGTGTATCTGATTTTTTACTGTTATTTACTATTTGTACAATTTGTATTTGAAATAAAATAAATAAATAAATAAATGCAAAAACACAGGAAATGACCAATTTTTCTGAGCAGGCATCCAGCGTCATCTACCACAGATCTGATCCCGAGGACTTCCGAATCCTATATTTGGCCTATATTTGGGCCCGGGAAATCCTATAAAAATAGGACAGAGCCTATAGTTTGAAACGAACCGACCTGTCCGAACCCTGCATAAACATAACAAAATGTACATAAACATAACAACAACATAAATATAACAAACATAACAAGATGTTTAGACTTTAGAGTCTAACTTAAGGTGTTCGACCAATTAAATTTTCAGGGAGAAAATTACAAAACATGGTTGAAAGGCACTGTATTTCATTTTTCCTTTTTCCTTTTAGTTGTTCAACAAGAGATTCACGGAGCGTTTGAATCAGGGTCGAACTTCAAATATGCACTTGGATCTAATGGATTGGTAACAGATGATGGCCATAAATCGAATGAAAATTCGCTTGGTAATGCCGATGTAGTGACAAACTTAGTTGCTATACAGTCTATGGATCTCCTTGATAACTCTATCCAGTTTGAAGGTGGTTATTTTTTTAAGTTCATTTAGAAAAACAAAATACGACATCCAAGATTAAAAAAGCTCTGTCATTTTTAGCCTTCTTTTTTTCATTTCTACTAGTATCTTTAAGAAAAATGTAACAACTTTTAAAAAAAAGCTGAAATTTACAAAAATCAGTGGATGTTTCGTAAAAAATTCCTTTGTTGACATTTGTTCAATATATACAGTATCTTTAGCATATTGGCATTTATGTTAAATTTTAAAGGATTGATTATTTTCTGCTACATCTTGAAGGTCACTGCCAGTTTCTATAGCAAGCGCTACTGTGAAGATAAGTCTTTTATTATATCCCTGTGTAGCATCTACCCTAGTTTTATCATTTTCATCAGTAAGATTTTGTACTTCTACAGAATAATTGGCCGATCAAACAAAAATAGGACTTGCAAAATGTTTTCATTAGATCACACTTGTGGATAAAATCAAAATTATCCACGACTACACCCATTTATTTAGGCCGATCGCCACCGTGGAAACAATGGGGTAGCATAATAGCAATGCCACTTGGCAGCTTTCATGGCCTAATGAAATTTGTTGGTGGATTTGGCATCTTTCGGAATTCTGTTGAATTCTGCTGCTGGCAGTTTTGGAACTTTTTCCATGCCTGGCCGCTCGTATTTCCTCAAGTGGAAAAAGTACAAAATTCGTTTTGACCAATCAGAGTCAAGAGTGAAATCGAAAATTTTCAAACTAGAAAAGGTGGAAGTTTGCAACAGCAGTTCTTCTTTGTGCACGAATTTTCAATGATAACATTCCACAGGAATCTGGAAAATGTTATCAACACATGTCTTAGTAGTATTAGCCAATTCATAAATTGGCCTAAGTATGGGGAGCTTTTTTTGAAGAGCAGAACTCTGAAATGCACCGAAGAACATAAAACAATAAGCTAAAGTAAGCTGTTATGAAGAACATAAACGATTAAGCTGATGTTTTTGTAATCAGAAACTCACGAGGGATTTTCCAAATCAATAAAATTTCAATTTAGTTCGACGAAGGACCTCTTAAGGCAAGAAAGTTGGGTTCTAATTTAATAAATCAGCAAATTAATGGAACAAAAACATCTATGTAAAAATATCTACTGAATTTAAAAAGCCTACAACCGAATTTCGTTGAAACATATATGGGCCACGAAATTTTGGCAAGGAGTAAGTGCTAAGACTGACATCAATTTAACAATTTGTAAACATTTTCTCGTGATCTGATCGAATAGTTTTATTTTATTCCTTTTTTGGGCAAAAGAAGAACCCCCCCCCCTCGACGATACAGATCCGGGCTATTTCTTTGGGAAAAAGAAAAATTGTGCTGCGAAAATGCGCTTTTTTTATGTACCTCCTGTTATGAAAATCTCCTGACTGCTTCTAAAGACTGGACCTTTCTGTACTAATATATTATAGTGTAGATGCCCGGTGTCGACTTTTTATACAACCGTTAGAGGACTTTTCCTAAGAAGGTGGGGGCTCTGAAAGACCAATAAAGCGCAGTTTTATGCCACTATTTTGCAATTTTTTCTGGGAAGGTGGTTCTTCATACCAATCTATGGAGAGGAAAATTTTTGCTACCCTTCCAGTGTTTGGGTATCTTTATCAGCACAAGGACTGGTATCTCGGCATAAGCAAAAGTCAATTTCGGGTCTTTTTCAGGCTTCTTCAGAGCGGCAAACAAAAAGTAATTTTGTTGCTATCGCCTAATAAGAGCGACTCTATTGGATTGTCATATTTCAGAAGGAGGAGAGTAAATAGAAATCGCACAGGTCTTGCCCTGTCCTTCTCCTAGGTCACTTTCAACAAACCTGGGCCAGTGGAGTATCTTCTATGAGTTCATCTTCGAACTTCGAGAGGAACTGATTATTTGGTGCGAGGCCTTACACGAGGCAATTTCAGTAATGCTAAATTCGTGCAAAAAGGTGAAGAGTTGACATTTGTGTCCGTATTGAAATTAGTTGAAATTTAAACATTAATTCATGCCACTTTATCCCTTCGATTCATGTCGAAAATTTTGTGTGAATTGCGGTTAGGGCAGTGCAGACAGAAATAGCAGCCCTTAAGATTTCATCACATTCAAGAAACGGGCGTGATGTTGTGGTAAGCTCACGTCTTTGATTTATGACTGCAACCAGACTAGTCGTGCCAAAATTCATATGGGTATGGGGTGCGGTGATTAAATTTGTGCTTCAGGTAAGGTTGGATTGAACCACACTGTATTAACTGTAGTATAGGGTCCGTACATGCACGTGTGCAGATTTTTTTTTGGGGGAGGGGAGGTAGTGGTCTGAGAGGTTAAATATGAAAGAAGGTGATATTTAAACTAAACGAGGAGTGTTTTAAGGATCCTGGGATTTTTGATGGAGGGGTCTGATTGGTCTAGAGACGCTCCCTCCCTTTATATTATCCTAGGCCCTGCTACCTGTTTTTTTTTTTGTAATGAGTGAAACCTGCTACACTGCCGGATATCAACTCCAGAAGTAGAAAAAAATTAGAACTAGACATAGAATTGGGAAACACATTTTTTGAATAAAAAATAAGTTTGATTAATTTTGGAGAAATTTAAAAATGAAAAAAGGGTTTTGGAACTTACACATATTACCGAAATATTAAGACTTATTGTATTTTTACTGGTTTTTGACAGAATTCTCGGATGTTTTTTTGTTATTTTGGTGGTTAAGATCCCCCTCCCTGGCCAAAAAAGGAACCTTTTAAATACATACTCTGGAAATGAACCTTGGCTTTTGTCTGAATTAGCAATTAGTCGGGGCTAGTTTTCAAAGTATATACATCTAAAACATAATTTTAAATTAGAAACGTCTGTTTTGAGGAATTACACTTGAAGTATAGAACATCTTGGTAAGGTTTAGTTCAGAGTCATTGGTCCATTTTTAAGCTCCTTGTTCTTGACGGGAGTCTACTTTGATGTCCATGTGAAAAGAAGGTGAGACCGGATCCTTATGGAGTCGAGTTAAAAAATATAAAAAACATAAATTTAAAAAATCTTGTTTTCCGGCGAAGCATTAAGAAGAAATAGTAGAATTAAATAGGCAAAATATTTCTTAATCCTCATTAAGAAGTGGCTAAATTTGCCCCAGCGGACTGGGGAAAGAAGTTGCCAAATCAATTTAGAACTAAAACAAAAATATGAATTTCAGCGATATGATTTTTATTGAAGTTTCCAAAATATGCCTTCGATAAAAACGAGATGAACTGTATGTATTTATTTTGATGCAATGGCTCTTGGACGTTTTCTCTTTTGAAGTTGAGTCAAAAAATTTAAGTGCAACATAAGATTTACACTCTTTCTCTTCATAAAGTTACATTTTCTTCTAAGCAAAGTAGTCTTCACTCCCTTATTTCTTTAAGGAAAGACTGAAATTGTGTCAAATAACAAAAGTCAGTCTCTCATATACAGGTCGCTGGACGGAGCAAATACAAGAACACAATTAGTTTTCCGCTCACTCACCTGCCCAGTGAAAATGATAATAGAGCTTTAATTCCAGGATCTGATCTCATATCTGAATTTGAATCTCACGGAATGGAAACGGTTGATGTCAAGCTAGAAGAGCCCGACGAAGAGTCTCATCCTATTGTCTTTGTAGAAACAGGCGTAGTTGATTCGCTGCAAACCGATTTTCCTGATACCTCTGACCAGATTGAAAATGGTAATGTCTTGGTCTATTTCTGGGTTTAGTTCTATGGGATTTTATTTAAATATCTTGCAACTCAGCTGGGTAAATTTTTTGCAGTTCATATTATTGACTTAGAAATAAAGTGAACATACCACTCAATGCTTTTTTTATGCTCTTTACAAATATAACAATTGCTTCTATCAGAAATACAAATTTATCCACCCCCGTCCCTTAATGATCAAATATATACCCTGAATTGTAACCGCACAAAGAAGTTATCAACGCTAGTTAAGCTATTGAAAAGTGGTTGAAAACATATCACTAGTTTATAAATAATTTGTTCAAGACCAAAAATATTTATTTATAACAATTCAAACCTCATTTATTAGGCAACTCAATATAAAATGTTTTCCTACCGTTTTAAGTTTTTCGAATGCCATCGACAAAAATAGCGCTGAATTTTGCCATTCGAAACCTTACTGTGGACAATTCATGATATAGGCCAATTCCAATTCAGGGTAGCCTATATATTTGCACATTAGGGGGTGGGGTGGGTAAACTATAAGTTTCAATACAAGCGACTATTTATTCATAAGGACCATAAAAAAGGCATCGAGTGGTATGTTCACTTTATTTGTAAGTCAATAATATGAACTGCGATAAATTTACCCTCAGCTGTAGTCAGACAGTTTATCCCTAAAGTGCAATATAATAACGGAGCTAAGGGTAGTTTAGGTACTTTTTTGAGCGACCATATATCTAACCAGAAGCTGCTCGAAAATACGGTTTGATCCCACCATCCAAAGCTCTAATGAAAGAAAATTTAGGTGGTTAGGTCATATTTTACAGATGAAAGATAGTAGTCGGGTAAAAATCGTCTTTTTTGGTCGTTCAGCTGGACTCAAATGAAAAGCGGGCGTTCTCTAATAGTGTGGGAAAATTTTCCGAGAAAAGATTCCACTGAAGTTTGGAATTTTATCGTACGGCTTGAAGTGGTTACACCGATATGAAGGAGGAGTGTATGAAGCTGTGTTGACTTCAGGTAGCCTTATGCAATGAATTGTTAGTAGTTTAGGGTGGCGTACGTGGTCCAGTAGTATCATGTTTTATTTTTTAAGGTGGGTTTGCATAAAAATAAAGTTATTGATTGAAATGAGGGCTGATAATTTGCCACTGGGCCAAAGAAGATAGTTTATCGGGAGAGAAAGTTCAAAGGCTGGTCCTTATTTTTGTCCCATGTGTAGAGGTTTAGATGAGAGCGTTTATCACTTGATTTGTGAATGTGAGGAGCTGAGTGACTGGAGACTTGGAGTGTTTGGTAGGGGGGGGGGGGGTTATGATTTTGAGTGGTTAGTAAGAGTGTGTACGGATGAGTGTTTTATGGGTATCAGAAGCTTGGCACGGTTCCTTCGTCTCGCGATGAATCATAGAAGTAGATTTCTGTAGTATTAGGTTAGGATTTGTGTAATTTCTTTGTATTGGTTCTTTGTTTATATTTTTTTTTTTGCCATGGCCTTTGAGCTTTTAGCGCAAATAAAATCTATTCGATTCATGACTGTTTTAAAAATGAAACACATCAGAATTTGTATATTTGGCGAAAAGCATCCTTTAAAATGTTGCTGGAAACTTGAGGATTAAAAAGTGGGTCATAAGTGTCAAGTTCAAACCACGAATATGTGCTTTGACTCCATTTTATAAAGTGACAATAGAAAAGAAAGTTGAAAGGACAAGGTCACATTATCCAAGTGAAAGATATCTGATAAAAATTATCTTTTTTGGTTGTCCAGCAGAACTCTAATGAAAAACGAACGTTCTCTAATAGAGTGGAAAATATTTCTGAGAAAGGAGTCCACTTAAGTTTGGAACTCGATCGCAGGGCTTGAAGTGGTTATACCGGAATGAATAAGGAGCGTGTGAAACTGTATTGACCTCAGGTGGCCTTGTGTAATGAGTTGATAGTAGTATAGGGTGGCGAACTGGTTCCAGTGGCATCATGGTCATTTATAAAAAGGAACATATCAACATCAGTATATTTGACGAAAATTATCCAAAAAAATGTCACCGGAACCTTAAGGATTAGAAACTGCACCAGAAGTGTCAAATTCAAACCACAAAGATGTGCTTTGATTCGAATGTCTAACGCAGTAATTGAAAAAAAAAGTTAAGGGAGTAAGGTCGCAGTATCTAGCTAAAAGATAAATAAAGTCTGATAAGAAATGAAATTAAGTCTGGTAAAAATTGGGTTTTTTTGGTAGTCCAGCAAGACTCAAATGATAAGGGGCAACAAAATCACATGTTAAATGATGGATAAAATACACTATTAAGTAACCATGGTGTCTTCCCTTAAGAGATACCCCCGTGGCCCCTGAAAGGGTTGTGTGTATTTTTTATAAATTAAAAAATGATATAAAACATAAACTATAAAACTCTGTCAATTTCTAAACAATAGCTAAAACTATTTGAACAATTTTGACTTAATGGACACTGTATCCTGCTCCTCACTTGAAAAGCTTGACTTTGTAATGTTTCTGTGTGCTGGGGCTGTAATGTTAAATGCTTTTAACTTTTGAAAGGATTTAAGAAAAAACTAATCCGGACAAAGCTTACTTTAAACGAATTTAAGCCCTGTAGAACTCTGAAGTGTTTAAAATTCAGTAACGACTGCCTTATTTAAACACTTTTTTAAAAACAAACCGACGAAGCCTCCCCCCAAAAGATGAAAAGGAAAATATGAAATGGAAAATTGAAATAAAAATATGAAATGGAAAATGGAAATAAAAAGATGAAATGGGAATGTGGAAAATATGAAGCCCCCTCGCAACCAAAAAAAAAAGACGAAATTAAAAACTGCCATATTGAAGACAAAACCTAGATACCACTTTCCTCCAAAAATGAATAAAAGTTAAATTCTTTCCGGTTGCAAACTCAATAAAATTTTCGAATTATTGATTTAGGTCCTCATGAATTGAGTTTACACAGCTCATGGTGGATTCCCACACTTTGCACCCTTATGTTTTGCGTATTTACCTGAATGAGGAGAATGTCATTCTAAAATAAAAATAAAACCATTTAGTGTACCTAGCTTCATATGTTCGCAATAAGATTTGTTGGGCGTTCCAGATAACACAAGGAAAGATGCTCAAACTCCCTATCTCTCAGATTTCGACTTCAGTGGAAAGTGAGGATGAGGTTCTCTTGAAAACTAGAGATATGGTCGAGATAAATGTTAAGGGTATTAGGATAGTCTTAAGACGAAGTCACTTAGGTGAGGCTCAGAAGGAGACTGATCATCTGGGAAGTCAGATTTCTCAACCAGCTCGTATTTGGGACTGTCATATCCAATTGTGGTTGCCTTACCACGGCATAACCATCTCCAACTGTAATCCATGAGGAAATCACTCCCCCATCACCAGTTTAAATTTATTCTCCCTATATCTGTACTCCGTACTCAGTTATTCCCGCTACTAATTTTAAAGTCTACTGTTATGGCAGAGTTCCCCTTCTAGCTTAGGGTTGGTGTTATTTGTAATATGTGAGAGGTTAGGAGGTTTTGGAGTCATACCCTCAGAACTCCTGGCTCCTGGACGCTATTAAAATCCCAGTATAAGAATTCGATGCTTCGATACATCAGTCGATACTCAACCTTTTTATCTTTGTTCTCTTTCTTTTCAGATGGTACAAAATCAACCAACTTTCTTAATACTTTTACAAATGCAATAGATGAGTCCAGTATATCCTTGCAGAGTGCCGCAGACTATGAGTTGCTTTCTACTAAAGACTCAATCAATGTTACAAACACAGAGCTGGCTCAGGTAATTTTGAAATCCGAGGATAATACCGAATTTGAGGATGAGAACAGGGCTGAGGTTTTGTCTTCATCGTTAGATAGTTTGAAAACACCTGAGGAGACTTCTATGGATCAAGAGAAATCTCTAACAGCTGATGAAATATCTGATGAATACATAGGAAGTATATCATCCATCAAAGCAATGCTAAAGGGCCATGATCTTCCAAAACTGAAAGTGACTTATTCAGAAGACAAACAGAAAGTTTATCAATGCTGCTATTGTAATTTATGTTTCTCGAAACCATCTCATAGAAGATCTCATATTGAGTCGCACAACGTGAAGATCAAATGTCCAATATGCTACATTGAATTTTTTTCACATACAGTAGTCCAACATCTTGTTGATATCCACGGTAAAAACAGAAATACCAAGAGAGTAGCTCCCAAAGGAAGTATTCCGAAAATGGCAAAATCTCTGTTGAATGGCTTAGAACTCCCAGAATTGAAAACTGTTTACGATAAAAAGCTACATAAGAACGTCTTCCCTTGCTGTTATTGTTCAGATGTATTTTCTTCTAAAACAGAGAGGAAGAATCATCTTGAGAATCATGATGTTAAAGCACAATGTCCCTTGTGTCTTAAACAACTTGCCTCCCATAAGCTTGTCTCTCATGTGAAACGTGTGCATGTGAAAAGTGCTGCAAATAAACTGAAAGATTTTTGTGAGCTGTGTAATGGATTTTATCCAGATTTAAGCAGACATTGCACGGAAAGGCATTCGAAAAGCTCAGTTATTCGTCGGTTTTGTATATATTGCGAAAATGCTTCATTTGCAACTTCAAAAGAACTATTAAATCATTATGAAGCGAATCATGATGACGAAAAACTAGCCTGTAATATTTGTGACGAGCGTATCTTTTCATTCCAGCAGAAAAAACACATGATAGAACACAGGCCTAGGACAAAGAAGTTGTGTCCACATTGCGGGAAACTTTTTCGACGGGTTAAAGAGCACATAATGATCGTTCATCAGGGGCAAAAAAGGCAACCCGTGACACCTGTGCAATGTGATCAGTGTGCTAAGTTCCTTCACAGTAAACAGAAACTACAGTTTCATTATTTGTCATTTCATAGTCCTGATATAAAATGTGACACTTGTGCTCTAAAATTTGGCAGCTTAAGAGCTCTGAGTCATCACAAGCGCAAGTTGCACAAACCACAAGGTGACGGTAATTTGAAAAAACGAAATTATAACCATAAGCTAACAAAAAATAATAAAATAATGGTAATGGTACATTGTGCTGTGTGTAAAAAAGATATTGCTAGCGTTAGACTATTCGCTCATTTAGTTTATCATGTATGGAAGGAAATAGGACATATATATGATCGTCAACTACAGTTCGTTGAACAAGATGTAGCGTGCCCTACATGCAATGCACAATTTCAGTGCACACACCATTTAGCTAATCATATGACAAGACATCTAGATCCAGCAAGAGTCTATGAATGTCCTTGTTGCTTTAGAACTTTCAAGAATGCAGGACATTTCGATCTTCATAAGAAATTTTTTTGCAAAAACCTTGATGAAATAATCGCCTATACAATGCAATGTAGAGAAAAGAATCAACAATGTAAAAATAAACTGCTAAGACAACGTAAAGGCCTTGGTATTGACGCGAAGTGATTAAACATTCATTTCTTTGTTTCCAAATCCAAATTAAAATACCTCTGCTAATTTTTACTTTGGAATTGTATAAATTGGTCTGAAATATATGTGCCTTACAAAGGCCACTCTGATCAAGTCTACTTTTTACTTCTTTTCCATGTGTTTAGTATCAACTAACTTGATTGACTCGGCTATACGGAAATAAAATAAAATGTCAAATTTTTATACCTTCATTGACGATACGGTATGGTGTTTGCGTTACTTTAGACTACGCTCTAGCGTCGCCTGTAGTAAAGAGCCACAATCTACAATGTATTGTTTATCTTTTTTGTTATCCTATTTTCCCAGAGCCCCTGTATATGGAATGGATGGTTGTAGAAACTTCAGAGAGGGTTTATTTGATTGGAAATTAAAAGGTCAAATGTCTTTTTTGAGATTCGAGAGTGGTATGAGGGCAACCACCCCTCCCTTATTCTGTTTTGCAATTACCCTCTTAAACTCCAAAGACATCTAATCAAAATTTTACCACTTTTAGATGTATTAACAACCATTTTGTTTGCGAGGCACCACGAGCTAACTTTATGGATAACCCTCCGTGCTAGTGATGTTACGCTTGACTCATTTTCAGCGCAAAAAAATGTTTGTGTCATCCACAAGGATCACGAATCGTACTCTCTCTTATATACCATTTACTACGAGGTCGTTGATGAAGAGAAGAAACAGTAGCGGACCTAGAATCGACCCCTGGGAATATCCAATTTTTACAGGTAGACAGTGCCATTTGATGCCATCGATCTCTACATACTGATAACGATCTGAAAAATATGATTCAAACCACCGGAGCGAAACTCCTCTTATTCCATACTACTACTACTACTACTAACAACTCATCGCAGCACCAAGCCGCCTGAGGCCAACACAGCTACGCACGCTCCTCCTCCACCCCAATCCATTCATAGCCTCCTTTGTTACATCTATACACGGAGTTCCCATATCCTTTAAATCTTTCTTTATTACCTCCTCTAACCCAAGACAAGGACAACCTGCTTTCCGTTTCGCCCTAGACGGTTGGCCAAAAAAAACAATCTTGGGCAATATGTCATCCTTCGTCTATACAACGTGCCCTAACCACCTCAACCTTTTTTTCATTATAGACCTAGAAAGCGGTATTGAACCACATTTTTCGTATAGCCTATTGTTTGAAATACGGTCAGTCAGCCGGGTACCCAGAACAATCCTTAAGCAATTTCTCTGGAAAACATCTAGCAAATCTTCATCCGCTTTTCGGAGCGTCCATGCTTCAGAGCCATATTTGACCACTGTCATCACTGTAGCTTCTAAGTTTCTAATCTTGGTTTGCAGTCTTATCTTCCTATTCTTCCAGACTTCTTTTAGCTGTGAAAAAACACCCTGAGCCTTGGCTTTTCTACTTTTAACATCTTCACTGCTCACACCATCTTTACTAATAATACTACCAATGTAATTGAAGCTTCCCACCAGATCAATCTTTTCAGTACCCAACGTCACCTTTTTATCTTCACTTATTCATAGCATTAGTGACTTAGTCTTTTTAACTTTAATTTTCAAACCAATACTATCACCCTGAACTCGCAAAACCTCTAAAACTTCATTCATTTTGCTCAAACTTTCATCTAGAATGCTTAAATCATCAGCATAATCCAAGTCCAGGAGACTTTTTCCTCCCCATTTGATTCCGTGGTCTCCCATTGCCTTTCTTGTGCTCCTTAGATCAAAGTCCATCTAAATAATCCATATAAAGGGGGATAGAACACAAACCTGCTTAACTCCTGGTTTAATACAAAACCAGCTGCTAACCTCATTTCCTACCTTATCTGCAGCAGTGTTATTCTTCTACATAGCACTAATCACTTTAATGTATTTGACTGGTATACCATACAAGAATAAAACCTTTACTAAAGCTCCTCTATCAACAAAATCGAACGCTTGCTCGTAATCTATAAAACTGAGGACCAAAGGTGTTTGAAAACTTAGGCACTTCTCAATTATTAACCTAAGAGTGAAAATTTGGTCAACACATCCTCTACCTTTTCTAAAACCGCACTGCTCTTCTCTTAAAACTTTGTCGACGGCATCTCTCAGTCTAAAAAGTATCATATTGCTAAGCAATTTACTACCTACAGAGATCAAACTAATGCCTCGATTATTACCACACTCACTTTTATCACCATTCTTATAAAGTGGCTTACTTAAGGTGTTATTAAAATCGTTAGGTACTTCCCCGTTTTCAAAAATCATATTTATAATTTTCAGTAACTTATTTCTAACCTCAGAGCCACCATATTTAATAAACTCATTTATTACCCTATCAGCACCTGGAGCCTTATTATTCTTTAATCCTTTTAGTACTGTTGCTAATTCCTCCTCACAAAACAAATCTTCCTTCACATCCAAGGTATCACAAACTTTTTCATTTTCCTCTATATTTACATTCTAATTTCTGCAGCAATAACGAATGGTTGACCATATCGAAAATTTTGGAAAAATCCAGGAAAATATTGATAACTTTAAGTCCAATATCAAGGTTCCGTCTTATAAACTCAGTTGCATCTATTAGAGCGTACTCCGTGCTGAATCCAGCTCTAAAGCCAAACTGAGAGTCGGATAATATGGGGTTGCCATCCTCACACCTAACTGCCTAAAAAAAACGTACAAGTCTGTTATACATCAACTTTTCAAGAATTTTTGAGAAGACAGGTAGCAGAGAAGACCTATAATTTGAAATCCAAAATGGGTCATCCTTTTTGTGGAGAGGCACGACTCTTGCAATTTTATAAGCTTCTGGAGCACGACTAGAAGGGATTAAAAAACGATTAAGGAAAAAAAATACTCAACCAAATG
Source organism: Artemia sp. Qi Xiang Cuo (assembly GCF_049724085.1). NCBI lineage: Eukaryota > Metazoa > Arthropoda > Branchiopoda > Anostraca > Artemiidae > Artemia > Artemia sp. Qi Xiang Cuo. The sequence goes on along the minus strand of NC_142802.1, from coordinate 3,373,137 downwards.
AAATCAAGGAGCGATAACTGTTGTTTACTTTTAACTCATCAGTAATTTGCAGTCTTGAAATTTTCCTTTCGGAACAGAAAAAAGTAGTTGCTGATAACAGCACTTGTGAATATGTCTGCAGGAAGAAAAGCCAAAGTAAAACACAGACTAGTGATTTTGAAATATCGTGGTTTTGTTATGTTTTTTCTTGTCATTAACTGAAGTGGTTATTTATGTATTTTTTCAATTTTTGCACCTTCAAAGTTGGAGATAAAGTTGAAGGCTTTCAGGTTGAAACTCTTTTTTAATGACATAGGTTTTCCTGTTGCCTAATATTTTCTCAAATAATAATTTTTGGAGGAAGAAAGAGTCCTAAGCCTGGTATTACATGACAGTTTAATAAACTAATTCTGTAACTAAATAGGGAATCTGGAATGTAATCAAAAATCAGCTTAATTTTTCCATTTTTCAGAAAACTCAAAAAATAGGCAAAAACTATGAACTTGCAGAGATCAGTGACAATTTTAAAGACTAATTATATAATTTTTTTTCATGGTTAATTGGTAGATCATTCTTTGCGTGTTTTTGGAAAATAATTCCATAATTCCTTAGAGATTACTGTTGAGTCAACGTCCTATGTCCATGTTCTGCATCCTGTGCTGATTCATAATCTTTCCTTTTAACTGAATTAAGCGTACTATTAAGGTCAGAGCTATTTTCAGACATTTGGGGGGGGGGGTGCAAGGCAACTTGCAGCCACTATAGTAATAACGCGGCAGGCTTCTATATATGGATTCTCATTGTCGCTTGTCTTCTAACCTCAGACAATTTGAGCCTTTTCTTGATGTCATGACGTCACCACAGGTTCGACACAGGCATCCTGTAAAAAAATACGAATTCTTTCAAATTATTTCCGATATTGTGCATGGCTCTCAATTTTGTCTGTGATTACATTTACAAGTTATTTCAATAATTGAAAGATCTTGGATACATTGTGAGCTGAATTATCACCTTAATTGTTTACCTGAAACACATATTGTTTTTTTTTTACCAGTGCTACAGGGTCTTATTTGCTCTGGCCTTCTGAACAATAAACAAACAAAACCTTTTTCCCATCAAAATCTTAAACCTAGCTATTTTCAACTAGCTATGAATCGTCTTAAAGAATCAGATAATTACAAATCCCTATTATAGTAGGCTCATAGTGTTAGAATGTTAACTGGCCATTCCTAAACAACTTTTTGATGATAGTCGACGGTTTGGCAGAAGCACATAAAAGATGAACAGAAGAAGCATATCTCGAACACAGGCAAAAACATACCTTTTACTATGGGTTAAATCAAAGAAAGGGCGCTCCAAAAAGTGGATGAAGATTTGCTAGATGTTTCCCAAACAAATTGCCGACAGATTTTTCTGGGTACACAAAGCTTACTGACTGTATTTCAAACAGTAGGCTGTACGAAAAGTATGATTTAATCCCATTTTCTAGGGCTACTGTGAAAGACTGGTTAAGATGGCTAGGGCACGTTCTGTGGAGGAAAGATGACAGATTGCCAAAGATTATCCTTTTTGGCCAACTGTCCAGGGCTAAATGGAAAGTACATCGTCCGCGGTGGGGGTGGGAGGATGTCATAAAGAAAGTTTTAAAGGAAATGGGAACTTCTTAAGAGGGTGTAAAGAGGGACGCTTTGAATAGATTGGGACGGAGAAGGAGCGTGCAAAGCTGTGTGTGCGTAGCTCAGGCGGCTTGGTGCTGCAATGAGTAGTATGTTGGTAGTAGTAGTAGTTGAATTAAGAAAAAACCTACATAATTAGGTGCTTTTCTTACGCAGGGCGCAACATGTGTTAAAAATTTTGAAGGTTTTTCTCGAAGTTCCCATGTTCCTAGTTCCCATGAATAAAAAAAACACAATTGTTACAAAACCATTAATTTTCCTTTTTTCTGCTTATGAATTATATTAATACTTTTAAGGAAAAATAAACATAATAGGTCAACATTTTATTAAGTGTCGACTGAGGATACATGTGTAATTCAAGAAGATATGGAGATCAAACCTATTTTAAACGCATACTTACCTAGGAGTCCCAATTGGTACGTTATTGACGGCCACCCGTGAATTTATTATTGTCGATACCATTAGACAAGCTTGATCTGCTTATGGAAAGCTTTTCCCGAGCAAAGCAAAGTTTAGTCGCGATATTCTAACCCGACTGTATATTTTCGTGATCGTTTTACACGAACAGAAAAGAAAAATTTGTGTACAATTTTATTTTAGATATGCACTGTTTTTGCTTGTGCTTCCTGTATGATCCAAAAACCGGTATTTGGTCAAAAGATTCGGACTGATTGACCCCGCTTTGACAATTTTTACTTGAGTAGTGAATTTTCATAAAACGTCATTGACTCTTTGTCATCCTTGGGTGACTCTTCAGGGACAGACTTGAGATGAATCTGTCATTTACATGTCGCTGTTGAGCTAGAACAAATTGTTGTATATATTCGTTTTGAGCTGTAGTCTGTTTTTTATTATTATTATTTATTATTTTCTTTTACTCTGCCCCCACTGCATTTTGTAAAATTTTGGCAGGTAATAAATCTATATCATACCATCATATCATATTGTAATTGCACTGTTTTTGAACTAAAGGAAATATATAGAACTAAGGGAATAAATATTTTTGAATTAATGGGAAGTTTAACAAGTGATATTTAACATATTTGAATATAAAAATTTTCCGTGTGAACGAGCATTGAGCTTTTCCTTTGCTTATTAGCTATCTCTTTCCCCGTAAAAGCCACGATTTCAGTTTTTTTTTACAAGCATTCTTGTAACGAGAAGTATTATATTACAGGCTACAGACAGACAGCATTGGGGTTTTTGTTCAGTCATACATTAGATAGACATCTAGAAAGAAGAATAATCGTACACATAGACTAAATATAGGTAAATGCCATTTGAAAAGGATATGTAGCAAAGATTTTAAGAAGCTAGTTCAACCTAACCATTATAATATGGGCATTTCATCATTCAAATATTAGGGAGGGTTCGGTGCCCATCCCTTCCAGAAATCAAGAATCCCCTCTTCCTGAAATGTTTTTCTTGGCATTTGTCTTTTATCAGATATCAGATTTGTCTTTTATCAGATTATCCCTTCCATTTTAACCGTTTACCAGCCCCCCCCCCCTTCCTAACTTAATGCTTGAACATAATCTAAGGTTACAAGCAAACGTGTGTTGTTTTTCAGTAGCATTATGAATAGCTCCTAGTTAAAAATATTCTAACTACAAAAATGGTAGAAGCTGTTAAAGTGAGTTACTTTTCGATTATAGAAAAACCAGATATCAATATTCATTTATTAATGGTGTAAATTGGAGACAAGGCTACCCTCACTCCTTTGATTCTTTATCCCCTTAGATTTTGAAAAAAAGTGTTTTGAGGGATATTCATTTTGTGTAAAGCCCCTCGTCCTCTATAATTTTGGTACTTAATACCACACCCAAGGATTATGTGGGGGGGGGGGCTGCGGGGGACTGGGCATTGATTCAATCGGAGATGACTAGAAAACTAATAGATAACAATTTATGGGTAAAAGAATAGAATTGGGAATGTTCGAAAGGAAACACGTTACAAAAACAATTCTTACATCATAATAAAATACTCTTCCGCTGTAGATGAAAGTAGCTAAAATAGGTGAATCAAGTTCTCAGGAATCAATCCAGGGCTTGAAACCTATTTTTTATTCAACTTAATCATGACAAATCAATATTTGCGAATTGTGTAACTCACAGAATGGATTTATAATGCTAAAGTAAGTTTGAAACCAATATTTTAATAATTTTTTATAGGCCTACCCAAAAACAGATATCCACTCTTTGACTATAATTAAGTTTGCTAGGGAGGTTATTAATTAACTAGTTAGAAAAGGAAATTTCTGCTAGGCCAGCGTTTATTGGGAAACATAGATTTCTCCCATATAGATGGGCCAAATTTTCCAAATGGATGACTAAAATGATTTCAATTATAAGGAAATTGGATAGTACCATTCTAAATAAGCTCATAAAGTAATTTTTCCAATAGTCAAAGGGTGGAGGCCCCCCAGAAACTAGAGAAACAAATTGTTATTTTTAAGGGGCTGAATTTACAAAAAAGCAATTAGGCTATTTTGTTTTGAAAGAACATAAAATATGGCTGGTAAATTTGCAGGTGGCACTATAATTTAGCTAGGATGGAAGTGAAAACATCATTTGATGCATTTTTTTCATACTCTTTCATAATTCAATAATTGCTTCTGTTGCAAATTGCATCTTGAGCCCTTAAAGGACCAACAATACTTTAGTGCCCAGTGCCCAAGAACCCAAAACATTTATTTTAGCATCCTAAGTAAATCACAGATGGGGTTGGCATACATAAAAGAATTCTACTAATCACAAAGATAATTCAAATTATTTCAGCAAATCTAATGTGTCAGCAAACAAAGGGAACTTGACAAAGAGAGATCTTAAGAAGCTACAAGAGGGGAGATTTGGCTTCTGTCAGCAAACATATTTTGCAAACCATATCAAGTTACAGGAGAGATCAACTTTAGGTTCTTTCTGGGCATTCACAAATATTCCAAATATGTCATTCAGTTTTGGGTTCTGTTAAATTAAAAATGCTTATAATACATACATGGGGGCGTTGTCCTTGCTTGGGCTTATTATGCCCTATACAGTGTTTTTATGCCCTATACAGTGTTTTATTAAGTGAAAAACAGTACCCCTAGGATTTATCATAAAATGTAATATGTGCCCCATTGTTACAGCCCTTTGTGACTTTCTTATCTAACAAAATCAGTTTTTTTAGTGCCCAGGTCATAAAATTCTATCTTTAAGGTAAAAAAAATGAGAAAAAGGTTCCTATTCATCTCAAAGCATCGAATGCTATCTTCAGGCAGATGAAGCATTTAAAATGAGCTGTCACTTGCCACAATTCAGAGCAAAAACTCAATAAGTCAGTACAGAGGCAATTTTCAGGGGTGACACACTATTTTTGGAGACTAAACCATATCTGCTTGACTAGTAGCTCATTTGAAATCTTTTTTTTCTCTGATTCATAATATATATATGTCTTACAGTGTTTGAAAGTCTTGAAAGTCTAGAAGTCACATTTAAAAGTAATCAAAAATATATATTTTTGATGGCAGGTAGGTATTGGCCTTGCTTGAGCTTATTGGGCCATATAAAGTGTTTTTATTTGGTGATCTTATCCCTAGTAAAAATAGGATGGGGCTACTACAACAGGGTAGTTGTCATAGCAGTAGAAGCAGGGGCGCCATTTGGGGGGGGGGCAGGGGTGGGCCATTGTCCACCCTAATTTTTCTGGGGGCCCAAGCTTCCTCCCAAAAAGGCCTTTTTTTCTTTTACAAAATATACAGGAAAAAAATTATAATTAGCAATTAGTCAAAATTTTGAAACTGGTATCTTTATTTGTAGATTAACTTAGATAAGAGTGAGATTAATAGGGCAACTGGGTCGTGCAAGAGTTGAAGTGACAGATCAGTTTCTGATTTTATTGATTCAACATCTTTCTTACGTGCTATCATGAGCAGTGTTTCCACTTCTACTTATTTTGGTAGTAGAATACTTATTTTTGGACTATTCTACTTCCAAATATTAAATCTACTTATCTACTTATTTTTGGAGGCTTAAGTTTTTGTGCCAACCAAGTATTTTGGTTTTGATTCTGTTGAATTGTAATCCTATAATGTCTTATAGAATGGAAGGGTGCAATTGTTTTTAGAAGTGGCATCTTTGTTGGGAGAGGAATCTTTGTCGGGAGAGGAATCTTTGTCAGGAGCGGCAAAAAGGAAATTCGGGAAATTATAAAGATCAGTTTAAATGAATGAATTTGTTTAAAACCGTAAGACCATCCATATATAACCCATGTATTATTCGCCCAATTCGCCAGTTTACTATCTAGTATCAGCAGCTAAAGAGCCATTGAGAATTCATGAGTTTGTCAGGAGAGCTCAAAAGCGTAAATTGGCAGCATTGAAGAAGGAGAAAGAAGCAGAAAAGCAAGTTTCTCTGTACAGATGGATTAAGAAGCAAAAGCCAAGTGAACCAGCTTGGCAAGTAAGTAACCTACAGTATTTGTGTTTTATTAAGTCGTTTCTTTTTTTTCGCGATCTGGTGGACCAAATTTACTATTCTGAACCCCGCGGGGTAGTTTATATGGTGTTAATGGGATGCGGTACCTTAAATGTTAACCCTATCTCGCCCATTATAGAGTTTTTTAGTTTGTCTGGCCAAACTATTTAGAATTGATTGGGCAGTCTTGCCCTGGCTTGTAGAGCTTAGATAAGAGATTCGAATAATCGACACAAAACTAAAAGCCGCCACCTAATTTTCCGGAAATCTTAGAAAAACCATATAACTTCTCGCAGTTTGTCCTGGAGATAGAGATGTTCAGTTTTAATGAAACATATATCATCGTAAAGCCTATTTTTTATTTTTTCTATTAATCGGAGTAAATTTTCTTCTTCAAGTTCAAGAAAGGACAGTCCTTCAAAATATTTCAGCATACCTGCTAGGAAAACGCCAAAATCACCTCAAAGGAATTATCAGTTGACCAGCTTGGTCCCTTTGGGAACTCCCTATGGCGCTAAAAAAAGCTAATTCTTTTTTACTGTTGTAAAAAAGCTAATTCAGAGGTTAGGTAGCCTCTTTTACTTTCTAGTTTTCTTCTTAGATCTTTCCTTTTTTTTCTGTCGTGTAATTCTTCTTTAATAAAAGAAAAATTATAGCCCCTCAACCAATGCAGTATAGTTATCTTTAAAATTAACTAGCCTTTTACTGAAAAATAATAAATACAAAATAATACTGGATATGCAGTAGACCTGGTTTCCAATATTAAGATTACCTCTATGTTCTTTTGTTTTGTTCTTTTTTCTTCTGCAAAGCACTGTTAATTTTATGGATAACAATGCTACAGGGGTTGAGGGGCATAAGCCAAAGATTGTTTTTTTTTCTTTCTTTTTTTTTATGGATGGAACCACGCAGTCTGTCAGTGCTGTTAATTTTATTGATAATTAATCTATATGGATTAAGAGGCATAATCTAAAACTTGTAATTTTTTTTTCTTTTCTTTCTTTTTTTTTATTGATGGGACCACACAGTTTGGTAGTGTTTATAGCATTCGATTTGCTACAATGCCGGCTGGTGATATGAAGCCGCATTCGATTTGCTGTAGTCACGCTTCACTTTTCGACATTTGGTCCAAAATTATGAACCCGTTTGGCGGTCACATTATCAGTAGTTCTTCAGGCTAAATGGGGAGAACATCGCAGAAAAAATGCAAATAAGCCAACAACAGAGAAGGACGTAACTGAAACTACAGCAAATCGAACGCGCCTTTAGCTTATTCGCGATCTGTCCTGACACCCAAATCATTCATTCAAGGACTACTGCAAAGGCTTTTTGCGATTTGGGTTGCTATTGCATTAAGCCCAAAGTTTCTATTATTGTCTTTACGGGTAGATAAGGATCAACGCATGTATCATCCGAAAAACGCCCTCTTTGACTTTGCTGAAATTTCCTGTTTTTTTTCCGAAGTTCGATATACTTAAGTAAACTGTCACACCATAGAGGAGATCTAGCACTATTTTTCCCGAACTGCTGTGCCGAAAGCGGAAACTGCTACGCAGTTTGGACTTAACATACTAAAAAAAAGCAACTGTTTAAATGTTGAAAATTAGTTCAATAGTGCTTCAAAGTACAAGAGTGGCTTTTAACCTTTGGGTATATCTTTCAGGTGCCTGACTCAGCACCCGAACAATCCATTGCCGTTGCTTTGGGTCCTTCGAAGGACGTGGTGGTCGATCAGACCGAGCTAGTAGAAAACGAGACGACTCAAAGAGACACTGCGCCTGTCACTGCTCAAGAGGCACAATCTGGACGAGATACGACTCCAGATGAGGAGCACCATCGTTCAAGTCGTCCTACTGATATTTCTTCATCCTCCCACGACCATCCATGTCAACCACAGCTGCTACGGTACCCTGCACAGGTTTCAGCAAACGGCAAGCTAAGACGGTCATTTAATATTTCGTATTATGGAAAGCATCCTTGGCTTAAGTACTTAGTTAAGGACAATTCGGTTTTCTGTTTCTGCTGTAGACACTTTCGCGGCACTTCAACCCTTCGCGGACAGAGATACGGGGCGAGGCTTTTCATCAGGACCGGCGTTAGAAGATGGAAGGACATCTCAAGGGTTCTAGAAGAGCATACGAAAAGTGACCGCCACAGGGACAGTGCAGTTTTGTAGACGAAGTTCAAAGCTATACAAGCCAAGGAGATGCAACCCATTGCATCTGTTTTGTCAACGGACAGGAATAAGGAGATGAATGAAAACAGGGAACACGTAAAGGCTTTACTGAAAGTAGCGGCCCTACTGGGGCGACTGGGTACAGCCTTTCGCGGCCACAATGAGACTGAATCTTTGGCAAACAAAGGACATTTCGTCAAAATTTGCAATGTTCTCGCCGAATATTCTCACACGCCTCTCAACGATCTACAGACAATACAGTCACTATACGTCCCACGAATATTAGAACGATCTAATTTCAGTTACTGGATCTAGGCTTCGGACTAGAATAGCGCAAGAAGTTAAGCGTGCTAATTACTCCGCTGTTCCTGTCGACGAGACAAAAGATAATTCGAAGAAAGAACAGCTCGCCATTCTTCTGAGGTACTTCGACGAGGGAAAAGTACGAGAAAGACCAATAGGATGCTACCATTTGAAAAGCCTGGATGCTGAGAGTTTAGCCAGCTTCATTCACGACGCAGTGACGAAACTTGGTCTCGACTGGAACTATTGTGTTGCTCAGTGCTACGATGGAGCAAGCGTGATGAGCGGGCCCTTCTCTAGTGTTCAAGCGCGACTGAGAGCGAAAGTGCCCCAAACAATATACATTCATTGCCATGCGCATAGACTAAATTTGGTCATTGCAAACTGCGTTGAAGGTGTTGGGACTGTTGGCTCATTTTTTTCGTTAGTCCAAAATCCGTACACGTTCATTTCCAACAGCAACACCAGACATCACCTTTTTGTCGAGTCCCAAAAGGCTACTCAACTGCCAGTCCTGGAATTAGAAAGGAGTGCTGCGACAAGATGGTCATACTGGTATCAATCAATATCGAAGATAAGACTCCGATATGAATGTGTTCTGGCTGTACTGTCTGCAGTCAGCAAGGGAGCTGATAATGAAGCTCGAGCAGAAGTAGCTGGGCTCCAGAGAAAAATGGAATCTTTCACAGTTATATTCCAGTTGCTCTATATGGAAGCGATTCTGAGGACGACAAACTCCCTTTCTGAGCAGCTTCAGGCAGTTGATCTGGTAATATCGAGGTCCCGCACCTTCATTCAAGCAACAAGGAAGGAAATAGCTGAACTGCGCTCTGACACTTCATTTGCATCGCTTTTGGAGAAGGCAAAAGAGTTTGCTTAAGGTCTTGAAATTGAAGTACCCGACTTGAATGGACCTGCGACCGGACCCTCCTCTGCGGGTCAGTATGGACGACCTAGAAGAACCCAAAAAAATATTAAACACCTGAAAGAATTCATGACAACTTCGACGTTAGGAAAAAAACTTTGTTGAATCCGAGAATAGAGCTCCAACTCTAGCAGAAGAACTGAAAAGAGAATACCTGGATAATGTAGATCGTCTGATTGCGGAATTCGAAAGACGGTTTACAGATAACCTTCCAGTGCTCAGTACACTCGAAGCTCTGGACCCCAGCTCTACCAAGTTTATGGATGCAGGGCTCCTCAAGCAATTCTCTGAACTTGATTCTTCTGGAGGCCCAAGCTGGTATTGCCAAGTGGTTTTTGCTTGAGGAGGAGGCAAAGCCGAAGAACTTTATGGACGTCATCGATAATATCGAGACACTTCCAGTGGCCTATTCAGAAATTATCAAAGTTCTTTATATTGCTGCCACACTTCCTGTCACGACAGCCAGCAATGATCGCTTGTTTTCTGGGCTGGAAATAGTGAAGAACTATCTGCGCTTGACCACAGGAGAAGATCATCTTAGTCACCTGCTTTTGATCTTAGCAGAGAAGGATTTAGTTAAAAACTTGGATTTCGACCAGCTTGTTGACGACTTTGCGAAGATGAAACCACGACGGTTCCCCTTGTTGCCTTTAGTGTTCACTGATCTGTTTCAAAATTTTGTTGCATTTTTTGATTTTGTTAATATGCTTGATCGAGCAAAGTTTTGCATCGTCATAACCGGAGCATGACTTCGACTTGGAATGAAGAAATTATTGCAAGCAGCGAGCTGAAGAATTTGGCTAAGAAATATAGTAAAGTCAAATCGTTAGTTCCTACAGAGTCTTGCCTTCTGTCACTTTCCAGGTTTTGAAAAGTGAAATATTCTCATACGGTTGTTTTTTTAACATCGCAGATACCGTTTCCGCTTTCTTCAGATATCTGGCCTTTTCCGAACCTATGCCATAAGAGCGAAAGAAGGAAAGGCAAAGCAATTGAGACAATTTCCTTAATTTTTACGTTAACTCCCACGGAAGGCAGTATGTTTTTCGGATAAAGCTAGAGGCAATTTTTTTTTATATACAAGCCTGCTTTGGGGCCCATGTCGATTACGTGCCCACCCTAAGGTTTGGCTGAAATGGCCAGTGTTTCCACTTCTCCCGATTTTTCGGGAGATCTACCGAATTTCTAATCAATCTCCCGACAAAAAAGAAGATACCGAATCTCCCGAAAATCTTTAGAAAACTTAATCCCCGGAACATTTTACTTTGTGGTCATTCTTTTTTTTACCTGGCCGTTGCCTGTGGGCTTTTAGGGATTTTCCTAACGTCCCAGGCAATTGAGGCACCGCGATTTGAATTTATTGGCATATGTATGAACATTGCCATTATCCATTCCACAGTGGTTGCATTGATTATCTGTTTTTGATCATTTAAACACCTTCAAGGTTTGTAATTAACTAATTATTTTCAATTCATAAGCTAACCATAAGTGTTGGCTCTCACCAAGAAGACGGAAACTAGCACTATGTGCGTTCAGCTGATTTATTAGATTCAAAAGGATCCAGAGTTGCTACAAATTTAAAGAAATATGACAACAATTAGACTTTGTCTCCAGTTGTTTTGTAAAACTGAAGGAGTTTGCTTCAAATGATCCAATACAAGAAACAGAGGCGAAAACTGCAGCATTTTGACAACAACTTACGATTTTGCTGGTTGACACGTTAGTCTCATTTCTCAAGAATATGCCGCATAAGAATCTTACTGATAAAGTAAAGTTGGGTAAGCAGAAAGTGAAGAATATAGTCTGCCAGGGCCTGTCAGTGTATTATAAAACATAAAATTGCGAAGAAAGGATGAAAACGAGTGCAATTAGTGGTCGAGAAGTGCCATTGACAAAGAATGGCGGTAACTTTCTAATAGTGCCAATGATGATGAAACAGTGACTCTGACAACCGTGGATTACTGGAAATCGGCTTTGAGTGCGAGGGACCACAGTGGAAACCAAACATAGCAAAGTTTGTACAATACTTATTTTCCTTGCCATTTTCGAACGTAGCTTCAGGAAGACTGTTCAGCTTACTCAAGAAGTAAAGACAGACAGAAGGAATCATTTGGCAACAGTAACTTTGACTTCCACAATTCAGACGAAACTTGAAATGAAACAAGACGGAGTTACAGCAGACACACTGACGGTAGACCAGCTCCTCAAAAAGAGGCTAAAAGGAGGAGTAGCGTGTGCCAGCACAGATGAGTTAGTGCATGATCAGAGAAGGCAGCTCACTTAAAAAGCTATGCGATGGACACATATTATGAATGTAATGAGGTATATGTATCTGAAAGTTTTGCAATTTTTACACTTTTTTTTTCAGTTATATCAATACTAATGAGCTGTGACTTTGCGTTTTCTCTTTATCATTTGTGAATACCTCTGGGGATGGTGGTAAAAAAAAAAAATATCCACTTAACTCAGACACAATGGTCAAAGGACAGGTGTCCGTAATTCGCCCAAATTTTCTGTCCCCGTCCTGAACTTAGTGGCCTGTCGTCTGGAATCTGAAAGGGCGACAAAAAATAGGGTTCGATGAAGAAAAATGTCTTAATTAAACAGCTTTAGAGTCTGAATGAGATGTAACTGCGCTTAGTTTCAAAATTAAATACATTTCAAGTTTTTAGCTGCTTCCTTTTGTCATGTTTGACAATGTTGATCGACGAATTTTCTTCCCGGAATTGCAGCTGGCTCCAGTAAATCTGCACTCCAAACATTTAGAATTAGGTACTTTAAACTGAAATCGCTCGAACACCTCCAAAAACTCAATACAAAAAAATAAAAAATGAAAATTCTACAAATCCTGAGATCCATCTCCTGATTTTCTCCCGACTCCTGAGAGCCATATCCAGATTTTCTCCCGAAAATTGTCAAGATTTTACAGATTTTTTCAAAAGATAAGTGGAAACACTAGAAATGGCGCCTCTGAGTAGCTGTAGAAGTAGTATTAGCAGTGGGTAGGCCTACAGAGTGCCTTATTGTTAGTTCAACATACATGAAAGTTCTAATATAATGCCCAAAGTGGTTGACAAGGAATTGCTAATACTCCCCTTTGCAAAAGCATTTTAATGTGAGAAAATTGATCATTGCAAAAATTGTTTGGGATTTTTCTGCAACCTGATTATACACACGCACACACAAAATCCTGGGAAATCAAATATAGGAATTCCTAGGATGCCCCTGACAAAATCAGACAATACAAAAGAGGTTAAATGGATTTATCTGAAGCCTGAAGAAAAAAGCAGTATTTAGTTTTATGAATTGATGCTTAGGTATGCTAGTTGGGAGCTGTGTGTTCTGGGCACTGGGTGCTAAAGTATTAATGGATTTGGGTTTTTTGGGCACTGGGCTTTAAGGTATCATTGGTCCTTAAAGGGGCCCCAAATGTATTTCATTTTTGTAACTACACAAAGAAGTTATCAACAGTAGGCCTAGTTAAGTTTTTGAAAAGTTGTTAAAAACATATCACTAGTTTGTAAATAAGTTGTTCAAGAGTAATATATTCCAAAAACACTTATTTATAACAATTCAAACCTCATTTATTGGGCAACACAAATATAAACCCTTTTCCTAATGTTTCAAGTTTTCAAATGCTGTCAACAAAACTACTACTACTACTAACAACTCACCACAGCACCAAGCTGCCTGAGGCCAACACAGCTATGCCACTCCTCCTCCACCCCCATCTATTCAAAGCCTCATTTTTTACACCTGCCCACAAAGTTCCCATTTCCTTTAAATCTTTCTTTATGATGTCCTCCCACCCCAAACCAGGATGACCTGCTTTCCGTTTAGCCCTAGACAGTTGGCTGAAAAGAACAATCTTTGGCAATCTGTCATCCTTCATCTGTACAATGTGCCCTAGCCACCTCAACCTTTCTTTCATTATAGCCCTAGAGAGTGGTATTGAACCACATTTTTCATATAGCCTAGTGTTTGAAATACCGTCAGCCAGCCGGGAACCCTGAAAAATCCTTAAGCAATTTCTCTGGAAAACATCTAGGAAATCTTTGTCTGCTTTTTGGAGTGTCCATGCTTCAGAGCCATATTTGACCACTGTCATCACTGTAGCTTCTAATGTTCCAGTCTTGGTTTGCAGACTTATCTTCCTATTCTTCCAAACTTTTTTTCACTGTAAAAAAACACCCTGAGCCTTGGCTATTCTACTTTTAACTTCTTCACTGCTCCCATGATCTTTACTAATAATACTACCAAGGTAAGTGAAGCTGCCCACCTGATCAATCCTTTCATTACCCAATGTCACCTTTTCATCTTCACTTATTCCTAGCCTTAGTGACTTAGTCTTCCTAACATTAATTTTCAAACCAATTCTAGCACCCTGAACTTGCAAAACCTCTAAAACTTCATTCATTTTGCCCACACTTTCATCTAGGATGCTTAAATTATCAGCATAATCCAAGTCCAGAAAAGTTTTACTTCCCCATTTGATTTTGTGGTCTCCCATTGCCTTTCCTGTGCTCCTTAAGACAAAGTCCATCAAAATAATCCATACAAAGGGGGATAGAACGCAACCCTGCTTAACTGCTGAATTAATATGAAATCAGTTACTAACCTCATTTACTACCTTAACTGCAGCAGTGTTATTCTTGTACATAGCACTAATCACTTTAATGTATTTGTCTGGTATACCATACAAGGGTAAAACCTTTGCTAAATTTTTCTATCAATAGAATCAAATGCTTGCTCATAATCAATAAAACTGACGACCAAAGGTGTTTGACAACTCAGGCACTTCTCAATTATTAACTTAAGAGTGAACATTTGGTTGACACATCCTCTACCTTTTCTAAAACTGTACTGATCTTTTCTTAAAACTTTGTCTACAGCATCTCTCAGTCTAAAAATTATCATATTACTAAGTAATTTAATACCTACAGAGACCAGACTAATGCCTCAATAATTACCACACTCACTTTTATCACTTATGAAGTGGCTTAATTAAGGTTTCCCTTAAATTGTTAGGTACTTCCCTTTTTTCAAAAATCATATTCATAATCTTCAGTAGCGTGTTTCTAACCTCAGAACCACCATATTCAAGAAACTCATTTACCACCCTATCAGCACCTGGAGCCTTATTATTTTTTAATCCTTTTAGTATGGTACTGTTGCTAATTCCTCCTCACAAAACAAATCTTCCTTCACATTCAAAGTATCACAAACTTTTTCATTTTCCTCTATATCTTTTCCTGCAACTCTATCTTGGTTAAGTAAATTCTCAAAATGTTTGACCCATCTTTCTTTAGTTTTTTCCTTATTGCTAATTGCAGCCCCATTCCTATCTTTAACCGGGCCAAGTCTGGATTGACTACTTCCTCTCAATTTGTTAACATGCCAGTACAATATTTTACTATTATGTCATCTAGCTGCATCTTCCAGATCCTCAGCAATTTTATCCATGGCCTCCACTTCACACCCCTTTAGTTCATATACAAGTCTTTTCTCCTTTCTATTAAACATAAAGCTTTTCACTAATATTCTTAGCTGCAGTTCTAGCTTTCTTCCCTAATATACCTTCAGCAACTTCATTAAATATTTTTATAAAATGCTATCAATTATCTTCCATATTATCAAATTTTAAACTCTCAAATTTAGTATTCAACTGTTCCTGGAAAGTTTCTCTCAAATTCTCGTCCTGGAGTCTACCAACATCAGAAATTTTTGAGAGGTACTTAACTTTTTAATATTTCAGATTTAAATTAACCCTTGACACTACTAGATGGTGATCTTTACTTCTAACATCAATAACAGCACTCCTATATACCCTAGTATCTTGTATTGATACTAGAATTATTATTAAAAAAAAGTTTCAAAGAAAAGTATTGCCATACAAGCATAGGAACAAAGAGAAATCCCTATGAATGACATAGCAAAACAACAAGCACTTAAAACAGATCATCACATCAAATGTAAAGAAAACCAATGGTTCTATTAATAAATAGATGAATAATAAAATCCAGAAATTAATCTGAATAATTAAGTTAAATATAAAAGAAGCAGAGTACACCACAAATAAAAAGGGATTGCTGCCTCTCTTTTACTTATACAAATTCGTTGATTACAAGTCTGCTTTTGGGTCTTTAGAGACTGAGATCCTTTAGTGATTACTGCTTTCTGTCAATAATGTGTATTGCCCAATTTCTCATTGCTAGTCCCAAGCACTAGCTTTTTCTACCCTGAAATTAACACCAGCATGCTGCAAACTCAGTAGTTGACACCAGAAAGAAGAAAAAACTGGAGCCAGTACTTTAGAAAAGCAACTGATTTAAGATCTATAGTTTTTACTAGTGCTTTCAATAAAATTCTCCAGGGATAAGACTGTAAAAGACAGCACCATTCTGTTTTCAATTTTTTATTTCTCAAAGACTGAAATCTGTTTTGAAATAGATGATCCTGAAGCAAAATGGCAAAGTTTCATTTGTGCTTCATCAAAATATATCTTAGACAACATTTCTTTTAATGCTATAACATTGACAACAAAATCAAAACAAAATGCATTTGCAATGGTTTTTCTTTTTTTAATTGAATAAATACAAAACATAATTAAGAATTTAGGATGAATATTGACATATATATTAAACTGTCAATTTGCATTCCTTTTTTATTCAGTAATCTTGGTTATTATGGAGATTTTTTTTACTATTAGAAATAGAAACACATAAAATAGAACCGAATTTCAAGAAGTGATAGAGCAAAAACAAGTGTAATCATCAAAATACCTTTTCAAAAAGTGTTCAATACATTCAGATTTGAGAAATGTAAGAAACAACACATATTTTAAATAAAAGTAAAGAGCAACAGTAAAGCCTGAGACAAACAAAACCAGAAAAGTTAGGACTCAAGTGGCTTCCCTCTCCTATTTACAGTATCTTCTGTAACTACTTTTTCACAATACTTTTAAGAACTCATAGTATTTATTGCTGCAGAGTAGTATTTTCAAGCCAGATTATTTTAAACAGAATATGTAAATAAAACCAGAATAATTACCAACTGGCTGTAAATACTAATATGTCAGAATGAATAGCTTTTGGTTTTTGTGAAATGATTTAATGAAATAAAAGTTTTCTTAAAATTAGGGTTGGGGGGGGGGGGGCAAAGTTGGCAGCCCCTGTCATATTTAGTTTTTTCTCTTCTTTTGAAGTTTTCATGTTTCTATTTACTTCTGTTTGAAACAATTTATTCTTCAATTTAGTTTTTTTTATTATTTCTGTTTGTTACTAACTAGATATTTAGCTTTTTGTATACACAAAGAAGCACCCATTAGTATACTAGAGATTCACTTTTATGCTTTTAAATTTTAACACTGATAGTGGCATTTGCATTTCTTTATTTTGTGTTTCAGTTTATAAAGATCAAAAAGCACAGCTTAAACACAAAGGTTAAAACTTAACCTTACTTAAATTCCTTAATTAACTTGCCCTCACTTACTTGGGTAAAAAAAAATGATTTTCCTTAAATGAATTGCTTCATGCTTTTATATTCTGCTTTGTTAAAGGAGCCTGCTTGGCTGCTTAGCTATTGCTATTTATGCTGAAATTAATATGAACTTTGACAGATTAGCCTTTTCTTTTGCAGAGTATTATAATAAAAAGTTGAGCTTCTTAAAAAAAAAAGATGATGAGGTTGATGGTTTTCTCATTTTTTTTTCCATATTTAAGATGATTTTGTTTCTATTAACGTTTTACATTACTATTTTCTTTTATAACAAAATAAACTGATTGACGGTTTTTTGGTTACTATTGATGAGAACCTCCCCAATGTATTTCTTCAAGTGAAGAGTATTTAAGTAATGAATTTTCCTGCTTCCTCATATTAAACTGAAGAGACTCACACAGAAATTTGGAAAATAAGAGTCTAATAAATGCACTTTTTTAGAAATCAGTTACCAGCCGTGATAAGGAAAACCCTTCAAGACTTAACATAAACACTTTTCTGGGTAAAGGAGCTCTTACTATTTAGTCAAAAGTTGATTAACTCTCAAACACATCGCTTAGGCTGTAATTTTGTGTTACGGTACCTATTGTAAGAATCTATTTGCCTTTAATTATTTTATTTTTTTCACCTGGCTACTTTGTATGGAAGAGTTGGTCTTAGAACCTTTGGAGGGCTCATTCAACTGAAGACTGAAAGTTTTAATAACCTTTTAAGGGTCAACAGCAATTGGAGGTTAATCAACCTCTTCCCCTGTGTAGCCTTTTTTACTAGGTGCCCTTCCATAAGCCATCAGGACCTCTAACTAAAATTCTGAATTATACTTCTTCAGAAAAGTCAAAAATGCAGTAAATTTATATCAGGGAATGAAATAACCCTAACAGCCGTGGAGAAAGAGCTGTAGACTATGTAAGTTTCCAATTATTTACAGATAGATTTTATAGTAGAAAAAGGAGAGCATGTTTGATATTGGATGTTTGATTGGCTTGAAAATATCCAGAATTGTTCTCTGGACCAAGAAAATCATATATTCTGTTGGAGGAGGGGGATGGTGTTAGGGTGCTTAGAAATGGGCTAAGAACTATTTGTCCCTTATGAGTTTGAAAGTTACAACTGTGGTTCCTTGAGCCAAGAGAAATCTAATGTACAAAAGAAATTACTTGGGGGCATAGCCTCCCTATCTATCTAACCCAAAACAGGGCAAAATTTATTTTCTGTTTGCTCTAAACTTATATCATTAATTCCTTGAGCTAAGGGTACGGTACTCATATGGAGAGGGCAAAATAGAAAAAATTGTGATTCCCCTGAAAATGGGGAACAAAGTGTCAATATTTTTTCTGAATAACTGTAAGCTTAAAACCATAAGTCTCTGGGCTAGGAGGATCTTAATGCACAGAAAAAATTTAGGTTGGGGCATGGACCCAATAGAATGAAGCCCCAGAAAGGTCCATTTTTTTTAGATTGACTTTAAACCTGCATCCTGAAGTTCATTAGCAAAGAGGACCCAATACACAAGAAAATTGAAAGAAAATCTGTTTGCCCGAAAAGTGTTTGAAAGTCCTTTTTTTCTGATTGGCTTGAAACTTTCAAGAATTATTGGGAGGGCTAAGGGGACCAAATTTTTTTTTGAAAGGCAGAAAGTTGTTAGGAAGGACAGAGATGGGCTGAAATTACAATCACTGATCAGTTTGAAACTTTCAGCTGTAAGTTATTGGGCGAAAGGAAGCTCAATTTGTGCAAAAAAAACAAAAAAAAACAGGACAGTCCCCCTAAAATAGGGTCTAAAAAGACCCTAACACTTTTTCTAATCAGCTCTGAACCTATATCCTCATGTCCTTTGGTTGAAAGAACCTCAACAACAAGAATGAAGAGAAAACATTCTGAATCCGCAGGAAAATATTCCAAACGGTTTTTCAATGAGTGTCTTAAACTTTGCACCAGTAAGTTTCTTGTCAAAGGGAATCCTCATTTACAAAGAAGAATTTAGGTTAGGGTCATGAACCCCCCAAAAAATTGGGAGCAGGAAATGTATTTTTTAGTGGTATGACACTTAGGCAAGGATGTATCCAGGATTTTTGTTCAGAGGAGGGGGGGGGGGCTGCAAAAATAAATTTAAAAAAAACGCATGAAAAAATTAATTCATATGCGTTCTTATTATGTTTTTATGTGTCGGAAATATCGGGAGGAGGATTTCAGACCCCCTAACCCTCCCCCTGGATACAGCCTTGAGCTTAGGCTGTATCTGAAAGTTCTTGGGTCAAAAAAGGGAAAAAAGGGTGGTTTCGTTGAAAATGGGGATCAAAAAAGGGCCAGTAAACTTTTCTTTTATCTGAATGCCTTGAAAATTGTCACTGTTAGTCTCTGGTCAAGTGAAACCTAATGTATAAGAAAAATTATAGTTTGGGGACAAGGATTTTTTCAAAATTGTGGCCCAAAATGGGCAAAACTTTTTATTCAGATTTGTTTGCAACTTTCAAAAATTGGTGCCTGGGTTGAGGAGACCGCATATTTTTTTTTGTAAGGGGAGTTCATTAAGGGCCCTAAAACGGGCTAAAAATTGTATTGTTCTGATCGGTTTTTGACTTTCAGGTGTAAGTTCCCATGCCAAGAGGATTATAACACAGATGATCTATTAGATTTCACCAGATTTGTCACTCCTAGCAAAATACATAGGGCAAAGTGTTCCTCAATTACATTGGCTATCTAACAAAACGCATTAACACTTCACCCAATAAACGTTCTCTTCCTCAGGTGCTTGACAGCAATCTGTGTGTTTGCATGGGAAACTTTGTTTTTTACGGCAATTGCGGGTGAATTGTTTTGTCGCCACTGAGATCACTTTTAATTTGTAAAATTTTACTTTCTCTGTTCTCAGGCGGGAGTTAGTGAATCAGGAAAAAATTAAATTAATTAATATGGGAAGACATTGTTGTGCTTGCT
Organism: Artemia sp. Qi Xiang Cuo; assembly: GCF_049724085.1. Lineage (NCBI taxonomy): Eukaryota > Metazoa > Arthropoda > Branchiopoda > Anostraca > Artemiidae > Artemia > Artemia sp. Qi Xiang Cuo. The sequence goes on along the minus strand of NC_142802.1, from coordinate 3,353,190 downwards.
CTAGAAAAGTGGCATATGGTGAAATGGTTTTCAGTTTCCCACTAGATTCGAGGAGAAGAAAACAATGGCTTGATAATGCTGGTCTTGAAAATATAAGAAGACTTTCAGAAAGCCAGATACGAAATCGTTCTCTCTGTGAGAAGCACTTTTCGAATGAATCTTTTACCAATAAAGACCGAGTGAGGCTGCTAAGGACTGCTGTTCCAACTATATTTTCTTCCGCATTAAAGAATTGTGCACTGTGCAGAACAGGTAAGCATACATTTTATTATACATTGGGCTTTAATGCATAATATAGCTTTTAGTCTGAGTATATTTGGAGGTTTCTTACGAAAATTTACGATGAAGAAAATATTTCACATACTTGTATTACCCGAAGCAAAAAAAACCCTTCTTGATCTCGCCAAAAAGAGGCCATTTTTTGGTCCATGTGGATTGATCAAGTTGTGCTTTTAAAGATTTCCAACGCGATTTGACCAGGGTTTTGACTACAAATTATATTTTTTTCCAAGCATTCGAATTTTGAGTATAGCTGTTTGATCAAGACCAGGAGAGACAAGCTGAGGTAAAATATGGGGGAGTCTTTTGGAGGAAAGAAAGCAAACCTAAATAAAGGTGAAATAGCACTTTCATTATTCCCTGGAAACGATTAAATATGATATAAGTATCTTGCTTGACTACCTCGAGCCAAAGTAATAGGTGTTTTGACTTTGACAAGCCCAATTTTCCTTCATTGTACTTGGGTTTGTTCTTTTTTTTATAATTATTGTTGATAGCATCTGTAGGAAGACAGTAAACGTCTGGTAAAGTGTTAAAGGGCGTATTTCCTTTAGCGCAGAGGCGCTAGCCAGCACAAGAGTCTGAGAAAATTGTCAAATAGCTGCCATACGTTATGCTACCGCCGACTTGTAGATAGAGACTAGTAAGTTATTGATACTTTATTGTTAATAATGTGTAATTAGGCTCATAGTGAAGAAGAAACTACAAGAAAAAAATCACAACTTGGCAATGCTGAGTTAGAAATTTGCCTCATATTACTTTTGATTACTTTCTTTGGTTGTATGCAATCACTGGGTGTGAGGAAAAACAAAATAAAATCCTTTAAGTAGTTACTTCATAATGATTCCGTCCCTTCCTGGCACAACCTGGTCTACTCTATGTTAATTTCTTGCACCATTTACTGGTTTGAAAATTGGCTTCACTTTTTTACCAGCACTTTTCATATCTAACCTCTGTAGGGGTCACAGAATGATTTCTTTTCCCCTCCCCTAGGATTGCCCCTGGATGATTGATTACATTGATAAGTTATTTTTTCTTTAACAGCACTTCTTCTATTTAACCTCGTTAGTGATCACCGAATGATTTCTTTCCCGCCTCGCTTAGGTTTTCATGAAATCAAGCCCTGGGTTGAATGATAGCATGCATAAGCTATTTTTTTTTAATGACACTTCTTCTATCCAACCTCTTTAGTGGTCACAGAATGGTTTCTTTTCCCCCTCCATTATGTCATCATGAAGTCAAGCCCTCGGTTGAGTAATAGCATGGATAAGCTGTTATGGATGATTGAAAACATCGGCATGTATCGTTGTAAGTAGCGAAATATATCAAAAGAGCAATTGGGACCTGACAACTTTGTTTCAGGGCGCAGGGAAAGGAAGTATGGTTTAAGGCACATGGGTGAAATAGGCCTATCCAATGCGCAGCGAAAGGAAGTATGGTTTAAGGCACATGAGTGAAATAGGCCTATCCAATGCGCAGCAAAAGGAAGTATGGTTTAAAGTACATGACTGAAATAGGCCTATCCAATGCGCAGATTTCGATCCTGATGCCTTTTTGCTCATGGTTCTAAAGCAAGATTGATGAATCCGATATCTTTCAATACGTGCTAAATATCACTCAATGGCTTTTACAGGGGGACAAGCTAGGCCATTGAATGTTACAGAAAATATTTGCCATTAAAGTTGAACTTGGAATTTATTCTAAATATAAATTTTCCTGCAGGCCCAAAGAAGCAGACGAGGTTCCCTTCGGTAGAAGATCATAATCCTTTGGAAAACCCTGTTTCTACGATATTAGGAGTCCCAGTCAGTAATGAGGAAGTAGGAAGAAATATTAGTAAGTATTCCGTGGTTCATAGCTGTGATTTCGTTAATCCTGTGTAATTAAAAAATATTAGCATATAGAAACATTATTAGAAATATTGGAATGTAGCAAAAGAGGAATCCAGGTTTGCCTATCTTATATCAGAGCATAGCAAAGTAACATCTCATATATTTATTTATTTATTGCCCGTCAAAAAAAGGTACAAAAGACGGAGTATCACTAAAAAAGAAAAAACACACACAAAAAACAAATTACAACACATTACACATAATTGAACAAATTACAAAGACGAGAAACAAAAACTCAATTATACACTGTACTGCAGGTACGTAAGAAATTTTACTTTTCAAACTCCCAAGTGCTGAAGAAAAATAAGCAATATGATTTATAATTTCAACTCAACTATGCTAAGCTACAAAAACACACTCGATATCTACTATTGAAAATCTACAGTCTCTATCAGCGAGTATATATATGATAAAAGATGGTAATATGACTAAATTCGACAAGAGATATTCAAATAAAATTAAATGGACAACAAGTTAGTGCGTTACCAAACGATACCAAGGGTGGGAAGAGACTTTCTCATTGTACCGTTTAATTTGTTCAATTATAGCTGCCGTTGGGTCCGCAATTTTAAAATTTTTAACAAGGTGCGAATTATTGTCCACGGCGAGAGCCGCAACAAGAACTTCGCATACTTAAAAAACGTGGATCTGAGCTTTCTCTTCTCTGGCTCGGAAAAAATTCTCCAAAACGGGCTTATATACAGGAAATGGGGAAGGAATACTACGTTGTAAAGGTGAGCCAGAATTAAACGGTTGAAACGGATTTTAGATGAGATTATTCTACTGTAGGCAACAGCCAGACGATTAAGGAGATGATTAATAAGAAGCGAGCGGGTAGTTTTTAAATCCCTTCCAATTGGGAAACCAAGGTAAGTAATTTTCAAGACAGGGGCTACAGACAGTTCTCCCAGCCTCAGAGACGAGACCTCTTCTTGGTGCCAGTTGAACAGCAGAATATCCGACTTCTGTGGGTTAAATTCAAGACCAATGCGACTGTAATTTGATTGTAGTGTGGAGAAGGTGGTCTCTGTACCTGCGACTGTGCGGCTGGGGTTCAGAATGTCATCGGCGTAAGCTATCATTGTAACGTCTATGCCACGAGCTATCCATGTTGTCTTGATAGTCGCCTGTGATTCAATAATACAATTATTATAGGCACAAGGAAACGTGACTGATCCTTACCGAGCCCCCTTTTTTTACTGGAACCACAGGAATCCCTCTGTAGGACAACATCATTTCAGGAGCATATTAAGTGAGGGCTCAACCATGGACAGGACGTAGGAATTCAGCCTACAGGTGGTCGTACATATCTTTAATGGGTAGTAGGATGTCCTTCTGTACACCTCTCTTTCCCATATCCAGAATGAGTTGGTCAGACGTCATGTAGACCTATAACAATGGACTCTTTTGATTCATCAGCGTCAATCAAGACTGAAGCGAAAGCAGAAATGGCGTGGGCTCTGGAACCCAAACTGGGAAGGGGGAGTCCAGCATTTTTCCTGGATTTCATCAATGACCGAAAGTTTGAAGATTCTGCAAAGAGTTGGTGCTAGTGTGATCGGTCTGAGCGGAGCACCTATTATAGTACGGTGTCCTTTTTATGGTAGTGGCATACCTGATGCAGTGCCAAATTTTACTGGTAAGAGCTCATCGGGGAAGATTATGTAAATGAGAAGAGTCAGATGTCCAATCCAATTCGGGCTACACTGGATTAGGCAGAGGGCAGATACACGGTCAATACCAGCCGCCTTCTTTTTTTTTAAACGTCAGACCGTGGACGCAACCTGTGCTTGGGTAACTATGAAATCTGTATCTGGAATTGATTAGAGGAGGGATGAAAGCTTTTCTTGAACAGAAATGTTAAGATCCTGTTTTGGGGCTGAAAACTCATCAATGTAATTGTTTATCCATGTTAAAGATGGGATATCTGACTCGGGACCCGCTGACTCCTTCTTATCAAACATTTTCCATAACAGATTAGGATTTTTAATTACTTTTTCAGAAAGCTCAGATTTCAATTGTACACGGTGACGAGCAATTTCCTTCCCAAACCTACGCTTAGATGCAACTCTAATCTCTTTAATTACTCCTCAGTTTGGTCTACCAAACTCTTTCCATATCCCGTGCCAGAAGGTAGCTCAGTCGCATGCTAGTTATAAGGAAGGGTTAGAAGATCATCCTTTTTTTTGAGTTTTTTGTCTGACAAGAGACTCGGGAATTTCTTGAGATTCGACAAACAGAAGAGCATGGGTCAGTTCGGTGTAATAAATATTAAGACGTAGACGATCATCTCTTTCATCACGATGAGAGAATTTCATAAGTAGGTCAAACGGTATTTTTGACAGAACAAGATCAAAAGAATCTTGAAACTTTTCTTTATCACTTTTACCCTAAACCGGAACCTCATGCCACCTCTGAGTGAATATCGAAGAATTATTCACAGCGGAAAACGAGGTAGGCCTACTGATAATGCACTGAACTGGGAAATGATCCGAAGTGAAATTATTCGCAAGGACAAAATCCTCCTGTTCTGAAAAAGATCATGAACCGAAAATGTGGTCTTGATTGGAGATTGGGCCAGATTTGCAGATACACGAAACGTCTAGACGTTTCCGGTAAATAGTAAGGTAGTTCTTAAGTATTTCTAAGCGTACACAGAAACGACTCTCTTGGGCATTAATATCGAGAAGAAGGGGAAATAGTATAAAGATTGAACAACAAAGGAATACTTACGGGGTTGGAAAGGGACTTTGGAGAATTACCAACTTTTGATTAGGAAAAAATAATAGAGGAAAGTCTGTTGGTAAGAATTTGATATACTCTGGCACAAAACCGGATCGGGAAATAAGGTTTGCGGGTGGGAGACCTAAAAGTAAAGTACAGGACAATTATCGCGTCTATAATTAGCCTACTCTATGCCCTGAAAGTGAACCTGATACATTTTTCTTTGGAAGCTGATCAAATGCCGCTTTCAAGTGAAAGCTAAAAAACAAAACTCCTGCAGGAAGCCATATGGGTTATTTGAGCCTGTCCAACTCAAATATTTTGATTCTGATATCTCTTTGGTTTGGATCTCAAAGCAAGAGACGGTATCTAGCCCGAACCGCTAAATTACATTTAATTCTACCAGGTTTGACTTATTCCAATTCAGGATGAATATACCCATTGGAGTTTCAAAGACTGTTTAAATCTTATAGGAAATATTTGCCACTAAGTTTGAATTTAGAAATTTTTTCTGCAGGCCCAGTAAAGCAGACAAGCTTGCCTTCGGTAGAAGATCTGAATCCTTTTGAATCTTGATGTTAGAAGTTTCAACGAGTTATTGAGTACCTTTAATGATCTGTCTACTGTTGCTACTGAGGAAAGTTCGAGCAGCGTTATCACAAAACACCAACAAAGCCATCGAAAAAGAGGTATTTTGCTGAAAGAAATAAAGTTCTCACCCCTATGCATCGAGCACTGATACTAGATAATGAGAGGCTGGTGATCTAAATCGAGCACATAGAAAAGAAAGAGAAGTCATTGACAGACAAAATCCGGAAACGACAGATAAATAAAAATGAGCTTCTTGAAAGAATTGGAAACTATTAGGCTCAGTTGGTCTTGCATTAGTTAGTAACAGGGTTTTTGCCTCTTTGACCCACCTCATCTGATTAAAAATGACGTAAATTATTGAATAAAGAAGCCTTGTTTTCCTGCTAAATACGAATGAGTCAGTTACTTTTGATTCTATCCGTCTCATCTACGAAAAGACCAAGCTTGCTATTGCTAGATTAGTGCCCAAGCTATCTGATACGAATTTTGAACTCACTAGCTTCATGTCTATGAGCGTGCAACTTAAGTCTTCAAGTGATTCTAGTTGTCTAATTAAATAAAAAAAAACAAGTTTTTTAAACTGAAAGTAAGGAGTGACATTAAAACTTAAAACGAACAGAAATTATTCCGTATATGAAAGGGGCTGTCCCCTCCTCGACGCCTCGCTCGTTACGCGAAAGTTTTTATTGTTTTAAAAAATAAAGTTGTGAGACAGAGTCAAACTTTAGCGCAAAGAGCGAGGTGTTGAGGAGGGGACAGCCCCTTTCATATACGGAATAATTTCTGTTCGTTTTAAGTTTTAATGTCGCTCCTTACTTTCAGTTTAAAAAACTTGTTTTTTTTATTTAATTTCTGATCGTTTTTTAGTTAATGCACCTTTTATTTTGGCTCACCGTCATTGAAGAAGTAAACAAAATTTGCATAAGAATTTTACTTTTCTTTTGCTAAATGACAGTCTCTAAATTTGGTTCTGACTTAATTTACAAATTAACTTATGTAACGAACTTCTATATTCTTATATTTTTCTTCTGGCAAAAAATACGTTGCAGATATAGTTGCAGAGTTTTGCAAATATTAGCTTGAAACCTATGTAATTGGGTTTTCTGATACACTGAATCTGACGGTGGGATTTTCATTAAAATTCTTTCACTTGTAGGGGATGTTTCCTCCCTCTTTAAAAAATCAGGTAAACTTTCTCAGGCTCTTAGCCTTTGATGAGTAATACTAAAGTTAATAAAATTTATATATTTAGAATCAACATTATAAGCCCATTCTTTTGATACATTTATTGACATCAAAATTCCGTTTTTAAAAGTTTCGATTACTATTGAGCCGTATCGCTTGTTTTTTTTTTGTTTTTTTTTATATTACGTATATGTTATTACGTATATGAGAGGGTTCTCCCCTATGTTAATATCAAGCTCTTTACGTTAAAAGTTGAAAAAATTTTAATTAAGAAACCCCTGAATCATAAAGGTTGTTTGATTAGAATAGATAGCTCTTTTGAAAGCACAAAGAAAACTGTAGCGTAAAGAGCGAGGTATTGACTTGGGGGAGGAGCCCCTCATATACGTAATAATTTCTGTTCGTTTTAAGTTCTAATGTTGCTTCTTACTTTCAGTTGAAAAAACTTGTTTTTTTTAAATTTCATTTCTGATCGTTTTTTAAATAATGCTTGGAAATCCAGCACCCCCTTCATAGAAATGTCCCTTACCCCAAAGAAACATCCTCCATGGAAAGAATCTCCCGAGTAACCCCCTCCGCCAGCCCCCCCCCACCAGCAAAAAATCCTACCTGAAAACGTCTGTATACGTCCCAATAACCAATACAATATGTAAACAATGGGCAAAGTTCATAACTTGCAGCCCTTCCCCTGGGAGCTGTGGGGGATTAACTCATCCTAAAAGGCATATTTATTAAGTTTTCGACTATACTGAACAAAATGGCTATCTCAAAATTTTAATTGGGTGACTTTGAGAAAAAAATGAGCGTGGGGAGGGGGCTTAGTTGCCCTCCATCTTTTAGAGGGCACGCATCGTGATCTTTCTTCGAGCAAAAAATGCAAGTTTCCACCTTTTTGCAGATAGGAGCGTGAAATTTCTTTAATAGGGTTCTCTGATAAGCTGAATGTGATGGTGTAATTTTCGTTAAAGTTAATTAAAAATGCATAATTCCACATTTTTGCAGATAGGAGTTTGAAGCCTCTTTAATACTGTTCGTTGATAAGATGAATCTGATGGTGTGAATTTCGTTAAAGTTAATTAAAAAAATTTGCAATTAAAACAAAATTTTATTGTTTGAAAAAAATTGAGTTGTGAGAAAGTCAAACTTTAGCGTAAAGAGCGAGGCGTTGAGGGGAGGACAGCCCCTTTCATATACGGAATAATTTCTGTTCGTTTTAAGTTTTAATGTCGTTCCTTACTTTAAGTAAAAAAAAACTTGTTTTTTTTTATTTCATTTGTGAACGTTTTTTAATTAATGCAGGTTTTGATTTTGGCTCACCCAGCATGAATAATTAAAACGAAATTTGCATATTAATTTTACTTTTATTTGGTTAAATGGCTTTCTCGTACCTTTTTGAATTTGATTTACGAACGTTTTTATTAGTAATAAATATACGTAACTTACGAATTGACTTACGTAACGAACTTCTATATTCATATATTTTTAATACGTATATTAGGGGGTTTGCCCCCCATTCAATACCTTGCTGTTAAGGCTAAAGTTCGAATTGTGTGCCAAATTGTATACAAATGACCCTTAATCACAAAGGCTGTTAATTAGAATAAATAGCTCTTATGAAAGTACTAAAAAAATCTTTGGCTTAAAGAGCGAGGCATTGACTAGAAGGTGAACCCAATCATATAGCTAATATTTTTTTGTTCGTTTTAATTTTTTATGCTGCTCCTTACTTTCAGTTGAAAAACTTGTTTTTTTATTTTTAATTTCTGATTTTTTTCTTAAAATAATGATGGGAAATCCGGCGCCCCCTTCATAGCAATGTCCCTTCCCCCTTGAAAACTTCCTTCTTGAAAAGATCCTTTCATATAACCCCCCACCCACCCCCACCCCCCACTACCAGAAAAAATTTCCCCTGAAAACGTCTGTATACTTCCCAATAACCAATACTATATGTTAACATTGGGTAAAGTTCATAACTTTCAGCCCTATCCCTGGGGGCTTCGAGGGATTAAGTCATCCTAAAAGACATAGTTATAATATTTTCGACCATGCTGAACAAAATGGCTATGCTGGAAAAAAATGAGCGTGGGAGGGGGCCTAGTTGCCTTCCATTTTTTTGGTTACTTAAAAAGGGCACTAGAACTTTTAATTTCCGTTCCAATGAGCCCTCCCACGATATTCTAGGACCACTGGGTTGATACGATCACCCCTGGGAAAAAGAAATAAAAAATAAATAAATAAACATGCATCCATGATCTCTCTTCAGGAAAAGAATGCAAACTTTCACATTTTTACAGATAGGAACTTGAAACCTCTACAGTAGGGTTTTCTGAAACGCTGAATCTGATGGTGTGATTTTAACTATGGTTATATAACTTTTAGGGGGTCTTTCCCCCTTTTATCAAAAATCAGCCAAATTTTCTCAGGCGCGTAACTTTTGATAGGTAAGATTAGACTTGATGAAACTTATATATTTGAAATCAGAATTAAAACCCGATTCTTTTGATGTATCTATTGGTATCCAAATTCCGTTTTTTAGAGTTTCGGTTACCATTGAGCCGGGTCGCTCCTTACTTACAGTTCGTTACCACGAACTGTTTGATATTCGTTTTGGAGAAAAGTATAGTAATCGAATTCATTGTTTAGATGGCGGGAAGATCGACATCAGTGCATGCATGCTTCTCTGAGAAGAAATTGCTGCAGAACTAGGTCAAAGACTGTCGTATATTCCTACTAGGCAGATTTCGCAAGATCCCCTAGAAAATACATTTATCATTGTATGAAACAAGGGAGGTTCAAACTACAAACCAGGAGCTATTCATTTCCCATCTATTATTAGGGACTTGATAGTTTCTAGTCTACTTGATCTCCCAGTGGACAAGCATTGTGAAAATTCAGAGAATGATGAAAATATCCTCTTGGCCATTGAATATTTTTGGTGGGAGCAGACGGAGCTGCCTAGCCGTAACTGCGCAACAGGCAGGATATTGATGGTTTTACCGCAACAGACGTTGATCAAGGAGGCACACTTGTGCCTGTTTAAAGAGACGACCCACCACAATGTTAAGCGATTTCCGGTCCTAGCGGTCGCAGAGAGACAGCAGTGATCGCATTTTGTAGGCCAAGCTCCAACTAAGAAACGTGCAAAATTTCACCCCCTCCGACTTTATCTTCATGGGTAAAAGTGGGTCGGAAGTTTCGACCCTCCGACCACAGCCCCTCTTTAACGTTGTCCGATTGGGGTGAAATTTAGAGGTTAAGTATTCCTAGGGCCCGGGAGCTTATTCTCGAAATTTCATCTCAACCTGATCACTCCTTCCCTGTTTTTCAAAAAACAAATATAGCCACACAATGTTCATTTCTCTTTTTTTTTTTATCAGCCACGCCTACAGGCCACAGTTGGCAACGGATCCAGGTTAATGAGGACTCATTCAAACAGGAATTCGACCTGTTAGGTCATCTTTATACTTTCAGACCGAAAAAAATTTCTACCAAATTTACTCTTACGAATAATATCGATTTCTCAGAAGAGCCATGTTAAATTTTCTCACAACAGTCCCCCTTTAACGTTGTTCGATCAGACTGAAATTGAGAGAATACGCTTTCCTAGGGCCTGGGAGATTATCCTCAAAATTTCAGCTCAATCTAATCCTGCCTTCTCTATTTTCCAAAAACCAAATATCAAGTTTTGTGGGGATTTGCTTGCGTCAAAAATAGATACTGCAGACTAAAATAATATTTCCGTAAGTGTCTCTGTGGTACAATGATCGCTGTTCCTGACTGTCAGGCGGAAGATCCGGGTTCGTTTCCCTGTCAGAGAAAATTTTTTATATACTGAATTTAAAGTTTAAAAAAGAAACTCAGTTTCTTTTTAAAAAAATAAATAAAAAAAACAAGTTTTTTTTAACTGAAAGTAAGGAGCGACATTAAAACTTAAACGAACATAAATTATTCCATATATGAAAGGGGTTATCCCCACCTCAACGCCTCGCTCTTTACGCTAAAGTTTGACTGTCTGACAAGTTTATTTTTTTTAAACAATAAAAAAGTTTAGCGTAAAGAGCGAGGCGTTGAGGAGGGGACAGCCCCTATCATATACGGAATAATTTCTGTTCGGTTTAAGTTTTAATGTCGCTCCTTACTTTCAGCTAAAAACTTGTTTTTTTATTTAATTTCTGATCGTTTTTTAGTTAATGCAGCTTTTATTTTGGCTTACCGTCACTGAATAAGTAAAACAAAATTTGCATATTAATTTTACTTTTCTTGTGCTAAATGGCTTTCCAATAAACCAAAACCAATACTATACAGAAATATCAATACAGAAATTATTCTGTATATGAAAGGGACTGTCCCCTCCTCAACGCCTCGCTCTTTACGCTAAATTTTTTTATTGTTTAAAAAATAGAGTTGTGAGAAAGTCAAACTTTAACGTAAAGAGCGAGGCGTTGAGGAGGGGACAGCCCCTTTCATATACGGGATAATTTCTGTTTGTTTTAAGTTTTGAATAATTTGAATAATTTTGAATAATGAATAATTACAACAAAATTTTCATATAAATTTTACTTTTATTAGGTTAAATGGCTTTCTCGAAACTTGTTTAATTTTATTTACGAACGTTTTTATTAGCAATAAATATACGTAACTTACGAATTAACTTAGGTAACGAACTTCTATATTCATATATTCTTAATACGTATATTAGGGAATTCGCCCCCTAGTCAATACCTTGCTCTTTAAGCTAAATTTCAAATTTTGTTCTTTAAAAATGACCCTTAATCACTAAGGCCATTAATTAGAATAAATAGCTCTTATGAAAGTACTAAAACATCTTTGGCTTAAAGAGGGAGGTATTGACTAGGGGGTGAACCCAATCATATACGCAATATTTTCTGTTCGTTTTAAGTTGTGATGTTGCTCCTTACTTTCAGTGGAAAAACTAATTTTTTTTTATTTGATTTCTGGTCTTTTTTTTTAAAGAATTCTGGGAAATCTGGCGCCCCCTTCATAGCAATGTCCCTTCCCCCATGAAAGTTCCTTCATGGAAAGATCCTCTCACATAACCCACCCCCACCCCCACTACCAGAAAAAAATCCCCCCAGAAAACTTCTGTATACTTCCCAATAACCAATACCATATGTTAACATTTGGTAAAGTTTATAACATTCAGCTCTCCCCCCGAGGACTTCAGGGACTTAAGTCATAATTAAATATATAGTTATCATATTTTCGACCATGCTGAACAAAATGGCTATCTCAAAATTTTGATCGGATGACTTCGGGAAAAAAATGTGCGTTGGGGGGGGGCCTAGTTGCCCTCCATTTTTTTAGGTCACTTAAAAAGGGCACTAGAACTTTTAATTTCCGTTCCAATGAGCCCACTCACGATATTCTAGGAGCACTGGGTCGATACGATCACCCCTGACAAAAAAACAGAAACAAATAAACACGCATCCGTGATCTTTCTTCTGGCAAAAAACTCAAAATTCCACATTTTTGTACATAGGTGCTTGAAACCTCTACAGTAGGGTTCTCTGATACGCTAAATATAATGGTGTGATTTTCATCGAGGTTCTATAACTTTTAGGGGGTCTTTCCCCCTTTTTCTGAAAATCAGCCAAATTTTCTCAGGCGCGTAACTTTCGATGGGTAGCACTAAACTTGATGAAAGTTGTATATTTGAAATCAGCATTGGATTCTTTTGATGTATCTATTGGTATCAAAAACCCGTTTTCTAGAGTTTCGGTTACCATTGAGCCGGGTCGCTCCTTACTTACAGTTCGTTACCAATCTATTAAATCCTTCGGCTCAACAGGCGTCTCCAGAATAATATCACAGTCGGCCTTCAGGTTACAGGTAAGTCTCCACTTCTTTGATAACATGCCGTATACCCGCATGCTCGAAAAAAAGTTGAAAAAAAGAAAATCTTACTGTGCATTTGATTTGAGTATTCAGGAATTAAAAGCCTTAACACAAGAATCTTCAAAAGTGGGGGGTTTGGGAGGTGGCCGTCCCCCAACTTCAACTACTGAATAGATCAGCTAACAGTTAGTTAAGCAATAAAAAGTAATAAACTGTACAAAAACGTGCAAAAATTATTTGAAAAAAACTACGTTTTCTAAAGAGTTAAAGAGACTGAGTCACAAGTTCGAACCTTAAAACGTACAGGGATTAGGAGGTGCAGTTGGGGGGCTGTCGCCCCCCAAACCCCCGCTTCCGTATATGAAAGGGGCTGTGCTCTCCTCAATGCCTCGCTCTTTACGCTAAAGTTTGACTTTCTCACAACTTTTTTTTTAACAGTAAAAACTTTAGCGTAAAGAGCGAGGCGTTGAGGAGAGCACAGCCCCTTTCATATACGGAAGCGGGGGTTTGGAGGGCGGCAGCCCCCAACTGCACCTCCTAATCCCTGTACGTTTTAAGGTTCGAACTTGTGACTCAGTCTCTTTAACTCTTTAGAAAACGTAGTTTTTTTCAAATAATTTTTGACATATAAAGCAAAAGAACTGCTTGCTGACAACTTTTATCAGATTGAAAGATGTGGCCCGGAATATGTATCTGGCTACTTAGTTAGGAAAATTTTCAGCCGTCATTCGCAGCGTGCTACATGCCAAGAAGCAATGGTAGGAAGCAACGGATCAGTTTTCATGTCCTACAAAACATATAGTCACTCTTCTAAATTGTGCATCCCCAGCAATGAAGCATTTGCTGTGGTACAAATCATTTGTGAAATTTACAAGAAAGACATTTAGGAAATTGCTTTCAGGGACCATGTCATGAAAAGCTTACTGGCTATGGGGTTAATCGGAATAAGGGGTATTTTCAAGTTGATATGTCGCAACAGACCGCCCCGTATAAAGCCCCAAATTGACTCCCATCCCTACTAAACATGAAAGGTACCCAAGAATTTTGTTGAATCGTATCATAGCCAGGAAAACTAGTCATTAATTCTATTTTTGTTTTTAAAATTTTTAAACCTAAGTTTTGACTCGTTTTATTTATGTATTTTGTACTGACGTCAACATCAGCGATGACAAAATTCTTCGATGCAATTTGTATTTACTAGGGCTATTTGTGACGCGAAATTCAAATTTGGCAACCATGCTGTGAAAGATATTTTTTATTAAATTCTGTTCTATTTCTTGAATCTAGAAGAAAAGTGATATCATTATGTGCTCGAGTTATTCTTTTCGCCTCGCTCAAACGAGTAAAAAGAAGTCTCAGCATTTGTCAAAGAGGAAATCGGAAGCTCTCAATCCTTCTGGACAAATAAATGCATATAGAAGAAAACAGTAATTGTAGTTTTCAGGAAAGGTGAAAAATTAAGGAAAGATAATGAATTTAGATTGAAAGGTGATTTTATAGAGACTAAAAAAGAATTCGTGTATTTAAGGGTCAAGTTTTTTTTAATGGTAAGTACGCACAGGAGGTTAAGCATAGAGTACAGAAGGGAAATATGTGTATTAATTTAATTTTAAAAAGTGAGGTTTAAAGGTTTATGGACTTAGCAATGCATAAATACTTATTTAGTACTAAACTCCTCCTGGTGATGCATTACGGGTGTGATCTGTGGGGCTTTAGAGAAAGTGAGGAGTTGGAGAGAACGCAAAGAAATTATTTTAAGAGAGTTTTTTGGGCCCATACATCCACTGACAGTATTGCACAGGAGGGGGATTTGGGACTAAGTTGATTAAGAAAAGACAGGTTAATAAGAATGGTGCATTTTAGGATAAAAATTTTAAGAAGCAAAAATGGGCTAGCGAAAGAACCATATTTTAGTTTGTTGGAGGATAAGATAAAGGTAGAGTGCCGCAAGAAATTGAGAAAATTTTAGATGAAGTAGGATATTTGTATTTTTGGGATGAAGGTCAGGGATTGAATTTGGATACAGTGGTTGATAAGGTAAAAGAAAGGTTAAATGAGCAAGGAATACAGCAGTGGCAGGCTCGGACGGAGGCCTCGGGATTTCTGAGTTTGTATAGTACGGTGAAGGACACGTGGGGGGGGGGAAGAAGTTTATTTTAAGTTGGGGTTGGAAGGGGAAGAAATAAAATGGATTTTGAATTTAAGTGGAGGGTCGATTGATATTGAGGAAATGGAAAGGAAATTTAGGGGCCATAGTGTTAACCCAGTCCCATTTCTGATGTGTGGGGAAGATGATGATGATATTTTTCATTTTTTGTGGAATTGTGAGGAATTGGTAGATTTGAAAAATGAGAGTTTTTCTTTAGTGTTGGCAGGTAGAAGGTGGGTGGAAGAGATTGTAGGATCACGAGCTAAAATGACATTAAGGAATTTGGCTAAGTATGTTGATGAAGGGCTGATACATCGTGAAAGATGTATCTCTTTATAAATATTTTCGTGAAGATTCATATATAAGTACGTTTTTTCTTTTTAATTTATTTGTGTTTTTTTGTTGGTTTTGTTATGTTTATGTTCTGTTTTTTTTCCTATGGCCCGATGGCTTTTTTTGGACATACATACATACATATAGTTCATTGCCTAATGTAAATAAAGTATATGTATTGCTACATAATGCCCTTACATCTTATGATATGTTGCAGGTCATTTTGTGACCAGCTTTTTATTTTTATTGTTACTTTTTTTTTCTTTTTTTACAGAGAATCGTCGGCTCGATTTTGATATTACATAGCATATTTTTTCTTTCCGATAAGCTTCTCCTTAGATTGGATCATGTAAATATATCACTCACTTTCATTGTAAAGTGGTTTAATATTGACAGAATCTTGAGTTCGGTAGGGCAGCAATGCTCAGGAAAGTAACAGGAGGTGGAGGGCTTGGAACCGCCTACAGAGAAATTTGCAAATGAATATGACTTTCTAAGATTGCTTAATTTTACTAAAAGCTTATCGAAGAAATAGACGCAACGAGCAACATACCTCTTAATAAGAAGTTTTAAAAAATCCCACCACTTTGAAGCAAAAAATAAATAAAATAAAATAAAATAAAATGCTGCTTTCTGAACTTTTGGTGGCCAAATAAAATGTTCTATCGTAGAATGCACGAAAGTTAAGCAAAGGCAAAGTATGGATTTCCCTGACTTTGCTGAACCATGCTACTTTACATTGTTTTTGATGATTTTATTTTATGTTACGAAACTTTTCAGGTATCTTGTGGTATCGAAACCTTTCTGACGTTTTCTAGCAAAGGCTTAAATACAGCAAAGTTCTTAACCATTCAGATAATAAATGATTCTTTTGAAACTATTTTTCAAGTAAATTGAGCAGTTGGAAAAACAACATCTTTTTTGAGAAAGCTGGAAAAACAGATATGGGCATTTTTGTCTAGATCAAACCGTTATCCCATTTTTTTCCACTCCCTATCTGTTTTGAAACTTTTGGCAAAAATGATTGAACGATTAAAACGTCAAAAATCGGAACATACTCCATCCAGCCCTGTTTTTTTCTCCATTTAGTGACCCATATCACTAAAATAATTTGTGCACAGAAACAAATAAAAGCCTGCTGTTACGCTTATTTCCCTAAACCTTTTAAGCATCCGCTTCCTTTGGATGCGATTTTAAAAGTGGTCAAAACAGAGAAACTTCAGTTGTACGCGATGCTCTGCCCTCACAACGTCTTTGGATATCGCCAACCTTTAGGCAGCCAAATCATAAAACAGAAAACTGATCGGATGGAATTTGAAATTTGCAAAAATATGAAGTGAGAAATCTGCGTAAGCATTAATAATTTGTGATGCATATATCATACAAAAAATTACCTTGGTTCGTGGTTCCCCGAAATCCTGCCTGAAAAGGTAGCATTCCTTGGGCCAAAGAGGAAATCAGTTCATAAAAAAATGTCAAAAATAGTGCTTTGCCTGAAAATAGAACCCAAAAAAGGGCTGAAATGGTGTATGTAACCATCTAGGCAACTCAAACCATGAAAATCTAATAGTGATCAAAAGCAAATTGTCAGAATTAAGTTAGAAAAAAACAAGCTGACCAATTTAATATACAAAATTTCAACCCGGCAAGTTCTACCTCAAAGTCAACCTGATCGAGGACACATCAATGAAGGAAATTCAATATTTCTTGTAATAACAGGAAACTCAATACGGACAGATCAACATATCAAAAGGTCAAGTCACTTAACTGAATTTATATAACCTATAATAAACTACTAAACACAGAAACGTTCGCACAGAAAGATCAATCGAGTCACCTACATACTGTGTGCTTGCACGACTCAATGCATGAAATTCTTTAAGATTTTATATTCATAAATTCATAATAATGTATAACCAACTAAACGTACAAACAACTTGAAGCAAAAGCGTCAAAGAGTCAATTGAAATCCAACAGAGCAGAACTCAATCTATTCATTTTAGCTGAGACAACTTCATCGTGACTCCGCTAATTGAAATTTCAATTGAAAACATTGACAGCACAGCGTTGCAAACATGAACTGGCTTCAAAAAAATAATAAAAAGGAAAACAGTATACGAAAGTGACATCGTTTGAGGTTCGAAGTTGATCATAAATTTGTCAGCTCTAACCGTGCAATTTTCTACCCTTTTGCTTAAACATCTAAGAACTTTAATTTCTATTTTTCAAGATGCATCAGACTTTTCGTCCTTTGGCTTCTGAATGTGCATTATTTGTATTTTTGTTTCAGAGTCTGAACACATTTATCCTGGTCCTACTTTCTGTGCCCAACTTTTCAAGCATAAAAATCCTAGTTTATCACATAAGATGGAAGACAATCCTTTGGTGAATCTTCCCAGAATATCTGTAAAGGTTGAGTATGATTTTAATCCTCTGAAACTGGAGCCACCTACTCCCAACAATAAAGGTATGAAATACCTGGAGCTCTTTATATATTTTATATATTTCTCTGCTACAAACAACTATCATATAATATTGTATGGAAGGTTAAGCGATTTAACGAAATATAATATACAAGCACGCCTAGGAGGGCTCGGAACTGAAAAACAGATGAGAAAAGAAAATATTAACCACTTTGAAAAATATGCGACTTAAAAACGTACTTTTGGATTTTTGAAATCACAACCATCCGGGAAATACCTTCAAGTATAAATACGGCTGTATAAGTCCCGCGCAAAGATACTCTAGGGTCTTCCAAGAATCATAGAAATTATACTTAGCCATTCTAATCTGAAATGATCTCTGTCAATGCTAGACTGTGTTATTAAAAAATTCACGCTCTTAAATGATTCAAATAAGTAAATTTGAAAAATTTTCTCTTCTGAAGAATAGGTTTTCGACTTCGAAAAAATACAGACAACTTTTTTATCTGCCTACCTAGTGGCTTGTATGTTTTTCTTAAACTACTTGATCTTTATCCTTTTACGCTTCACTTTTACTTTGGGATATTTTAGCTCTACCCAGGAAAGGTATATTTTTGAAGAAGCTTATTTTTAACTTTAAACTGAATAAGACTCTAGGAAGCTGTAGAACCATGTTTGAGTGTTTTTACACCTAGATGAAGGGCTCATGAACAATCTTGGGGTTCTTACGTGCACAGGAAGATCTGGAAATGCTCAAGAAGATATTGTGGGTAGTCTAAAAGTTGAATAGTTCTTTTCAAATTATTCACAGGGGGAGGGGGGGGGGCAATAAAAGTTGCAAGTGCAAAAGTTCTTACGGTTGAAAACCACTGTCTTTTCTATATTTAAAGACACATGACTTGCTTGATGGAGCTAGATGGGGTGTAATACGCACAGGGAGGGACGGACGCTGGGGGTGAACAATATTGGGATCCTTACATGGACAGAAAGATTTGGAAATGATCAGAAAAATATTGTAGGTAGTTCAAAAGTTGAACAGATCTTTTTACATTATTCACAAGAAGAGGGGGCAGCAAAAGTTTCAAGTCAAATAGTTTCTAGTTGAAAGGCACTACATTATCTCTGTTTTAAAGACACATGGCCCCTCGGAGGTCGGTAAACATATGTAAATGATTCTAGCTCTGGAATATTGCTTTCGTTACAACCAAAATATCCACCTCTAATGTAGGTATTGCCGACATGAAGACGAAGGCACTTATAGTCTTTTTGGTGGAAGGGAGAACTTAGGTAAAAATCGCAAACATGAGCTTTCATGCAAGATTTTTTTTCCCTGTATTTGCGATGGAGAAAACTACATTAAATATTTTGGTATTTCGATCGATTGCTACTTCTATTATTATTATTATGAGTGGACTCAAAGACTGAGTCGAGGCTAAGGCTACAAAGACCCATTGCCCCCCCCCCCCTCAAAAAAAGGAAAATAGTTTAGTACTAACACTAACTTGGCTATCCCCCCCCCCTATCCCGGGCGGGGTATTTTGAGATAGGGCTTGCCTATCGCTTTCTTCCGTTTTTACAAGATCCCGCCTTGGTAGTGTCAAGTTGTCCAAAATAGATTCTTCCATTTCGAGAACCACACCTTCCAGCTTCAGGCCGGCTTGGGCAGGTAAGACGTGCCCCAGAAAAGAGAGGGTAAGATCACCCACCTCTTGCTATTCATTAGTGGCTAGCAGCACCTGATCCTCGGAACCGGCACTAGCAAAAAAATTCTTTCTCCCACATCGAGATGATCCTCGAAGCAGGTTTTTTGGAGCACGATCGGTGCTTCATACGTCCAGGGGAATGACCTTCCTGGTATGATTTTGGCAGCCATTACTGGCTTCAATTCACCCAACTTGTACAGTGTATTCTGCAAAATACTCTGCGTTATGATTAAACACTGAGCAAGAAGACCAATGATTGGAAGGAGACTGCTATTGGCAAAGTTTTGTGCCTGTTTGTGCCTACTTCTCTCAGAGACACCATCAGAAGTTTGTCGCCGCTACCATCCCCAACAAATTACCACTGTGTATTACTATACCTACTGCATGGATATTACAACGTACTGTATATTGCTACAATTGACATAGTTAATTTTTGATTCAGGATTTTCTAAATATATTTCCAGCTTTGCTAAATATATTGTTGGATCTAGTTCTCGACTTCCCTTATCATTCCATTAGTTGGGATTACACTTGTATGTATAATAATCTTATGGGGTTGTTTGTTTGATCTGTAATTTTCTTGAGTCATAAAATGAAGTTTTTTTTCTATTTGCTGAAGAACTTCTTTGTAAAAACTTAGATTTTGCTCATTGACGTTGGACAGTAGTGAGGCGTGCAAGGGTCGCTTTACGGAGCTGTAATCGGTGGACTTAGATCAAGGATCAATTACGATTTTAACAGGTGGGTAGAGGTAATTTAAAGGATTTAACTACACTACACCCAAAAGAAAGAGATCAAACCGAAGTTGGATCAACAAAAATAGACGGCCAATCATTAGTTTGGCAAGCAGTGTTTACCATTCTTTTAGAAGGGTTGCTAGGGAAATGGAGGTGTTGACAGTGTTTGACTTAGCCTTGGATGCAAGTTGGGTGTTTAACTCGGTAAAAAGAACTGGTGTTATGTGAGGCCACACAAAGGAGAATAGCTGCTCATGTCACTTAGGGTGCTCAGCACTCCTTTCTTCTCAACAGACTTACATGGTGCACAGGGAGAATTTTTACCTTCGAGTTCAGGAAATGTTTAGCAGTGCAAGTGCTACCAAAACATGGTCCAATTGGTTATCTCTATCTGCGTACTCTTTCAGCTCCTTGCAAAAATTTCGGCTGCATCTTCAACATTGATTTGTGTTTGATTTAACCTTTAGACCGTACTCTGGGCAGATCTGCTTTTGTCTTGTCATTCTTTGTGTACTAACAAAAGTCAGAAATTGGAAAAAGGTCGATACTCCTGTAACTCACTGGCAAATCACTCTTCAACTTTGTAATATATTGAAAGGTCTAATACAATTGTTATGAAGCACCATTTCTATTATTAAGTACCGTTTCTGCCATTTTTTTCTTCTATGAAACAACAACTTTTGCCTAAATAGGGCCAATCCTATCGAGTAAAGATTCTGAGCTAGACAATCGGTTCAGCACTATCCGAAAGTCATTTTGCATAATTCCCCAGTTTTAGAGGTCATGCTGTTGTCAAATGACATATTTCTTATATCGATTCAAAATAAGTGGGCAAATAAACCAACATTTAAAAGCTTTATTGATTTATGATCATTTATGGTATTGTGCTTTGTTTTGATGCTAAACATTTTGTGAGGCTGTGGATTTATGTTGTAAGAGAAATAAGAAAAAAACAATAAAAACGATAAGTGTTTGTTACCCAAATGCCGTTCGATTTTCACCAAACGTATGTAGTATTTAAGGATGTTTTAAATTTATAATTAAAAATTTTAGGATAACATTACAGTGAATAAGTAAAAAACAAACAAAAAAATGCAGCCGAGTATCATTTTATTGTGACTAAAGAGAAAATCACGTCAAAATCCGGATCAGGAATCGAATAGAGAGACAGAAATATTGTTTTGCTTAATTTCAGAAGATGCATTAAATCCCCTCTTTTTCATTTCAGTTACTTCCAGACCTTAAAACGAATAAAAACTAAGCTATTTTTTACTTTTATGCCTTTTTTGGTTCTGTTAAGAATATTCATCTTTTATCACATGTGGGTAAATTAGACAAACTGATAAGATCCCAGTACTCGGACATCGCCTAAATTCGGCCAAGGATTTTACAGTGGTTTAGCGGCTGAAGTGCCGATTAGCTGTCTCACTACTTACATGTAGATCTTACATGTTGTGAAATCGGTAGCCAATTCAAAATGCTTAATGTGAACCTAATTTATATTTTTCTTTCAGAAGTTGAAGACGTATTCCCAAATCGTAACGAACAGTTTTTTTGGAACACAAATCCTGTTCCTCAGGTTAAACAGGAGTTTATGGAGTTTGGGCCTGATCCTCTCGAACTAGATTCAGCCATTAGCATGACTGAAAGTATGTTTCTGAGCATCCTGAGTTTTATCATATTTTTCACTTTTATTTTGTCAAACAGGAATTTAGTTATGTATTTATGAATAAACACGGGACTCACTGAGTCATTAATGTCAACAATGTTTTCCATCCCCTTTTCATCGTTTTTTTTAGACGAGAGGCTAAAAATTTGCACGAAATTTCATAGAATCTCTTTTATGCTTCTCAGCCTTTCAACTCCGAAAATGGTACAAAAGTGGTACTTTCGCTGCCATGTGGCATTTTATGATAGTATTATCAAGGTGAATTTATAAAAAAAAAACAAAGATATGATCGAGAGTTTTGAAATTAGTTTTTAAAAATCACTCGGATATTGTACTAGCCTGTTAGTTCTGCTAGCCAGCAGATAATTTGTGAAACTTACTAAGGGGGCTGAGAGGGGGATTGTAAATCTAATGTTAATTATTTTTGACTATGGAGGTTGTGATTTTATCCTTTTTTGCTTCCCAGACTTTCGACTCGAGAAATGACACCAAAATGTAAGTAATAAACATTAAGTAAAGGCGAAAAATATGAAAAATAAACTAATTGGCCCGCATTTAATCTTGTGTGAACCAAAATGACATCCAGTTAACATTAAACTATGCACGTAATGAAATAGTGTATACGCGTATCAAATATGTATCTATCTGTGCATTTACAGATTTATATTTTTGTATATTTGTACATTTATGCACGCATATATATTTGTATGCAGGCTCTTTAACACAAAATTTTATATTAGCCTTAAAAAGACTCCGTGGTCTTTAAAGAGGGAAAAGAAAATATTTATTTAAATACTAATTAGAAAAGTGATAAAATTTGGATAGTTTAAAGCCTGAAAAAAAAATAACAAGACAACAGTAAGATGTAAAAAAAAAAGCGCATGATCTCTTTCCAAAATGAATAAAAAGTTTAATCCTGTCCAGGTACAAGTTCAAAAAGATTTAAAGGTATTTATTAGGATCTCGAGTACTGACTTGTTACAATTTATATTGTATACAGACACAATGCATGTATTACATACATTTTTTCTAAAATAAATCAATTTTATTCTACAGCGAAATAATTCCATTTGATTATAACTACCTTCATTTCTTCTTATTGAAATTAATTTAATTGAGACTTTTATTTCTTTCTGGTTCCCATCTGTTTCTTTCTTGTGACGTGACCATCAAAATAAGCAAACCTGCATATTTTGTCAGCTATATGGTACAACATTGCTAAGAACTTAACTAATACTTTACGCTCTTAAACAAGAGCGCATTGTGAAGCAATATTGTGCTGTATTTTAACATTTTGTGCCATTCTGTGCTGTAAAAATATTTTTGACAACGCTTTACAAGTATAAGCTCCAAACAAAAATTACTTTTTCAACACGTAGATTCCAAGGCAGATCTTATGCTGGTTGCCATTGAAAATATTGGAAATTGGTGTACAGTTTGTTAAGAATGGGTATTTGTGTCCTTCTTAAAGCTATATTACTATTTATTTTTTCTATATGCTAGGTAAACATTGCCTATTCCTTAGTTAGCACTTGGTCCCGTACTTGTAAAACTTAATGTTGGACACGAATGGTGGCTGTTTCAATGGATAGAACTCAAGAGAAATTAAGAGCACATATATGTGTTTAGGTGTTATCGATAACTTGGTTAAAGTAAAGAAATTTTACTGTAGTATGCAGTGAATTTTTGATGAAAATGGGGCAATTTGATACACAACCTAGAATATTCGTATTCGTTTAATCAAATAGCTTTCGTAGCAAACAAAACTGAACGCTAAATTTATGCTATTTTTACAGTCATTTAAGAAAAAAAAATATCACTTATTTAATACACTAACAAAATATGGTACGAAGGAATTTGCAAATCTGTTTGTTCGGGACTTGACGGGTTGTAGTCTGTTCTGATGCCTGGTGAGTTTGGGGGTCGGTGCGGTTGGAGGAAGAATTGAGCGATGTTTCTCGTTTGACATAAGTGATTTCCCGAATCGTATTATCAAATCGTGTCTTCGAGCGAACAAAGTGGGCAAGCTCATAACCACAAGGGCATGCTCGTAACTCTCATGCCTGGGTCCAAGAATTATTTTAGTAGCACATTTTTGAACGTCTCCTAGTTCCTCTGACATGTAGGCAGTGTTTTGATCTTGGGGACCCCATACAGGACAACAATATTCAAGGATTGGCCTGATGTATGTCGTGTAAGCCAGTAAGAGCTGACGATCTGAGAAACCCAGCCTTCGCATACTCGTTAGACTTTGGATTGAGTAGTGTCCTTTGCGCACGATATTGTCTACGTGCAGTTTAAACGAGCAATCGCTTGTAAAAGTCACGCCTAGTATTGTCGCGGACGAAACAGTTGGAAAGGGAACTTAATTTCTGTCCTCTTAGATGGGACACTATAATTTGATAATTTTATTATTCCAAGGTGTCCCAGACTTAATCCTGTTTTTTTTTCATGGGTCAAATAATGACGCAACTCATCATTGTGTTTCTTAATCTTATCTTCAGTTCTATTTTTTAAAATTTGAGTTGCTCACCTCTTTGTATTCAATACGTTTTTCCAAAAAAGAGAATGACATTCTTTAATGAAATCAGCTGTTATGTTTAATATTTTCATTTCTTAAAATTAAAACTTTCAGACCTTAATATCTTTCTTATTCTTATCTTATTCGTCTAGTGAATCAAGAAAAATAAGCAAATAATGCAAAAAAGGGGGATGGACTTGGTATCACTGGGAATTAAAAAAATTATCTACGACGACTTTAATTGTTTTACAGGCATTGCATTTGAACCAATATGCAGTTAGAAAATATAAAATTTTCAGAATTTGGCGCTCAACCTTTTATCTTTTTTTCCAGATGGCATACATTCAATAACCTCGTTTGGTACTTTCGTTAGTGGAATGCATGGGTCTAAAGCATCCTCGCATACTGCCACACACGAAGGGTTGGTTAATGCTGAAGATAAACTTAATGTTACAAATACAGAGCCAGTTCAGATAATTTTGAAATCAGAAGATAACTCTGAAGTTGAGGATGAGACCAGAACTGAGCTTCTGTCTTCGTCGTTAGATAGTTTGAAAACGTTTAAGGAATATTCCCTAGATCAGAAGGAAGATCAAACAGCTGATGAAATAGCTGATAAATATGTACGAAGTATATCAGCCGCCAAAGCAATGCTAATGGGCTATGATCTTCCAAAACTAGAAGTGACTTATTTAGACACAGAAAACAAACAGAAAGTATATCTGTGCTGCTATTGTAATTTGTGTTTCTCGAACCCATCTGACAGAAGGTCTCATATTGAATCGCACAACGTGAAGATCATATGTCCAATATGCTACATTGAATTTTTTTCACATAAAATAGTCCAACATCTTGTTGATGTCCACGGTAAAAAAAGAAATGCCAAGATTGTCACTCCTAAAGAAAGTATTCCAGAAATGGCAAAATCTCTTTTGAAAGACTTTGAACTCACGGAATTGACAACTGTATATGATAAAAGGTCGAACAAAATTGTTTTCCCTTGCTGTTATTGTTCGGATATATTTTCTTCTAAAACAAAGAGGGAGAATCATCTTCAGAATCATGATGTTAAAGCACAATGTCCCTTGTGTCTTCAAGAATTTACTTCCCATAAAATTGTATCTCATGTGAAATATGTACATGTCAAGAGCGCCGCAAATAAGCGAAAGGATTTTTGTGAGTTGTGTAATGGATTTTATTCAGATTTAAGCAGACATTGCATGGATAGGCATTCGAAAAGCTCAGTTATTCGTAGATTTTGTGGATATTGTGAAAATGCTTCATTTGGAACTTCAGAAGAACTGCTGAAGCATTATAAAGCAAGTCATGATGACGAGAAGTTAGCTTGTAATGTTTGTGAAGAGCGAATCTTTTTATTCCAACAAAAGAAACACATGATGGAACACGGATCTAGCACAAAGAAGCTATGTCCACATTGTGGGAAACTTTTCCGATTCCTTGCAACGCACGTAAAAGCTGTTCATCAGGGGCGGAGTAGGAAACGTCCGAAACGTGTACAATGTGATCAGTGTGCCAAATTCCTTCATAGTAAACAGAAACTACAGTTTCATTATTTATCGTTTCATAATCCTGATCTGAAATGTGATATTTGCAACAAAAAATTTGCCAGCTTAAAAGTTTTGAGTGGTCACAAGCGTAAGTTGCACAAATCACAAGGTGACTGCAATTTGAAGAAACGAAATAATAACCGTAAGTCAACAAGAGTAAATAAAAAGGTAGTAATGGTAAAGTGTGTTGTGTGTAAAAAAGAAATTGCATGCATTAGATTGTTCGCGCATTTAGTTTACCACGTATGGAGAGAAATAGGACATATGTATGATCGTCAACTACAGTTCGTTGAACAAGATGTAGCCTGCCCTATATGCAATGTGCAATTTCGGTGTACACACCATTTAGCTAATCATATGACAAGACATTTAGATCTGGCAAGAGTGTATGAATGTCCTTGTTGCTTTAGAACTTTCAAGAGGATAGGACGTTTCGACTTTCATAAAAAATCTTTTTGCAAAAACCTTGAAGAAACCATCGCCTATACAATGCAATGTAGGATGAAGAATCAGTTGTGTAAAAATAAACTTCGAAGAAGACGTAATGGCCATCATAATGACGTGGAGTAGCTAGAAATTTTATTTTCTCGTTTCTAAATCCAACTTAAAGCTTTTTTTTGTTTATATTTTTCATATATTTAATAACTTATATATTCTTACTTATATATAACTTGTATATTTTTTCTAATTCTTAAACTATATATTTTATAGTTTGGTCTGATATGCATGAACCTATCAACTGATAGTCTGACCCAGTCAATGTTTTACTTTTTTTTGGTCTTAGTAAACTGACCTAGTTGGATCTGAGTCGACATAAACATCACAATTTGATACTTTTTTTTAAGGACGTGAAGATAATTGAAGATTTTAGGGGCAGCAACTCCTTCCCATTCAGATCAATTTATTTTCTTTTCAAGTTAATTCGTCAACTTTTATTTGAAAACCTTGTTTTCATTTTATTACAGAACCTATTTGAAGTCAAGAGGAGTCCATTTTAGATCTTAGGTGCTAATTTATAGAAGAAGAAGAATATCTCTTCATTTTCAATTTTTTATCATATTGTAAACAAAATGTCGCACAACATGTGGCATGAATTGTATTAGCCAGAACAATGCTGTGAAACGGTGTCCTGGTATTACTGTTTTAAATTGCATTAACTGTAAAGAAGGTACATGCATTGATTGGTAATAACAAGGACACACAAGATGCTCTTTGGGGGGAGGGATAAGTAGGCAATACGTGCGGAAAACATACGAAATTAAGAGAAATATTTAGAAATCCGGAGGTTTTTAGAAGAGGGAAGGACGGCCTTTCTCCCCTGCATGCATACGTAACAAAGATAATGTTATTGTAGTTACGTGGAGTTTGAAAAACTCAAAGAATAATGTTTATTTTCATTAATACAAAAAAGGGCACCCTTAGAATTTTCCGAGAGTAATAAGGGAGTGGAAAAAGTAATTACAGTGGGGGACTGGAGGGATGAAAAAGTTTGGGTCTCATTCAATCAATATATATCCATTTATGGTCGCGAGACTTTCTAGTTGAATCTCATTTGCACACACACACACATACATATATATATATATATATATATATATATATATATATATATATATATATATATATATATATATATATATATATATATATATATATATATATATATATATATATGTATATATACTACATTTTTTCGAAAACGGCTCCACTTTTCGGGAAAATTGGCATCCTGGGATTTTCTGGGATTATCCTCAAAGGCAAAGTTACTGGACTTTTCAACTATGCTGAACAAAATGTTATTTAAAAATTTTTATTAGATGAATTAACGGGAAAAAGGGGCGTGGGAGGGGTGCTAGTTGCTGTCCAATCTTTTTAGTCGCTTAAAAATGGCACTAGACTTTTTAAGTTTCGGTCAAGAGCCCTATCCCAATCTTCTAGGATCACTGGTTCGATACGATCACCCCTGAAAAAAAAAACACGCATCTGTGATCTTTCTTCCCGCTAAAATGCAAAACCCCACATTTTCGTATATAGGAGGTTGGTCATACTCTACAGTATGATTCTCTGATATGCTGAATCTGATGGTTCGATTTTCATTCAGATCCTTTGAGTTTTTAGGGGCATTTCTTCCCATTTTCGAAAATCGGACAAATTTACTCAGGCTCGTACCTTTTGATAGATAACATTAAACTTAATGAAATTTATATATTTGGAATCAGTGCAAATATTTAATTCTTTTAATGTATCTATTGTTATTAAAACTCTGTTTTTCAGAGTATAGGTTACTATCAAGCCGCATCGCTCCTTACTTACATTTCGTTACCAGGAACTATTTGAAAATGTTCAACAAAATTGCCAAGGTAAGATGTTATATATAAAGGTCTGTAAAAGTCTAGGTTAGATGAGTCCTTTCATGGTTTGGTATTGACGTAATAGATGGGCGAATTCACAAAACTGAGTCGAGGCTCACGCTACGAATACTCATTGCCTTTCCCAAAAACAAAATATAAATGTTTCATGAGTAGACGCTGGGTTATTGGTGACCCTTGAGCGGGGTATTTATATATCGGGATTGCCTATATCATTGTACTCTCTATAGATCAGCCTTCCATGGTAAAGTGAAGGTGTCCATTTTTGTTTTTCCCCGTTTCGGAACCCCACCCGAAAGCTTCAGATCGGGCTGTTCAGACAACACTCGTCAGTAAAGACAGGCAAGAGTCGCCCACCAATCGCCAGCCTCATTTAATTAACCCTCAGTGTCGGTGCTGGCTGGAGAACTTCATTCCCCCCCCCACCCATTAGGGCTGGTCATCGACTGATCTATTTTTGCACTATGGCTGGGGCTTCCTATGTACAAAGAAATTGAACCCCCGGGTATGATTTTGGAAACCATTACTGGCTTCAGTCTATACAGTCTCAATAGCGTATTTTGCAAAATACCCTGCCTCGTGGTCAGACCCTGGACAAGACAGTCAGAATCTAGAATTAGCAATAGTAGACCCCTATTGGTATCTATTATCCTCAAGGACACCATGAAAAGCTTGTAACCATCAACTCTTGTCGCTTTCTACATCAATCATAAACTGCTCTAGAAAAATCTTACCGTTCCCTACTGCAGGAGCTTCCAAGACGCAAAAAGTCTCCTACCTCCCACAAAAATTGTTAGAACTAGATAAGTTAAGAGAGTATAACGTTCGTTTATTGTTATAAGAGGAGGTTCGATCACTAAAACATGTAAAGATTTAAATAGAATATTGTTTGTCTCTTGTCTTCTGCAAAGTCTTAAACTTGGGCAAGATTAGTCGTGATGCCATGCCGCTTCTTTTTCCAAACCTGTCAAAACAAATATAAAATTACATATGAGTGGGTTTCACCTAAATAACGAGCAATGAAAGCATTAAAGGGAACTTGAATCATTCTTGTGGGACAAACAACGCTTTTGACTGCGTTTAGCAAAACAGTTTTATACTAAGGGGGAAGGGAAGTAAATTTATGCATAAAAAATAACAAAAAAATATGCTCCAACAGTTCGTTCAATTAGAATATGGCGAAAAGTAAAATTACTTATTATAAGTTTATTAAGTACATTTACATCACTGCATAGATAGCGTTGATGAAGACTATTCACCTATGGGAACCATATGGAGATTTGAATTGATAAGAATATTTATGTGAACATGGTAGTTGTTAATAAAGCGCATAACATGCTAAATTTTGTCTCCGTTAAACAACAAAACAAGCGACCAGTGAAGCTTTTAATTGCTCACTTTGCTTGGTAATTTAATAGCTTTAAATTTTTAGCATTTATTTTTCAACTTTTTGCACTCTCCTTGTGTTACCTCTTAAATTATAAAAATATCAAACAATGATTTATTTATCTGATAGGTTTGAAGTCCTTTAATTGCGAACACTTCCAACTACCAGAGGCTTTAAATTTCCTGATTATTTTTCCCATCATGAAAAGGTAAAGCTAATCACAGATATACTTCTGTTCTTCCACTATTCACCGAAATAAGCTACCGACACGAACTTTTTTTAATTTAATGGTAGACTGGCTTACATTGACACACGGCGCTACTCCCTTAAAGTTCTTCTGAGGGACCAGGCAAATTGTGTATAAAAAAATAGATACATGAAAGTTTCAAAATTTTGTATCCAAATACAATCAGTTTTGCAGAGACAAAACTGATCAAAAAATCCTTACAGGCGAATTGAATGAAAATTTACAAAATTAAATTTTTTTTAAAAAAAACTCGAAATTAAAACTTGGAAAAAATTGAGAGGTGAAGAGATGCGTCGCTTGCCAGCTTCAATGCATCAAAAAAGCTTCTTATTTCGAAGGCGCGAAATACGAAGGTTCATCTTGATTTTATCTCCACCAATGGAGAGGTAATAAAAAGATTAGATGAACTATTCCTTCTTAGTGTTTACTCTTCTCTCCTTCTTTGAGCACACTTTTATTCAGATCTCCCATGGGCCGAATATCTCAGGAAAGCGAGATCCTGCTACTCCAGGAAGCTAGTAGTTATCCAAAGACGCACAATTCTCCTCTCTTGAGTCCATCTCGCCTCTTTTCACATCGTGCATCAGACCAGTCATGGAATATGCATGCGCTCTTTTTGCCGGTGCTCCAAAAAGCCATATCGCTTTTCTGCAGCGTGCTCAAAATCGAGCAGCTCCCATAGCAACTTTCAGAGACCCTGATATTGAATTCTGTAATCGATCATAAGATAGTTTTGACGTGGTAACTATGTTAGTCTTTACAAATACATGCATTCCCTCTATCAGATAGGGATTATCGACGTTCATTCCTGAAAGTTTTCAGGAATGAACGTCGATAACTCAAAGGCAGATTCCCAACACACAGCCCAGCTATACTGCCTTGAGCAGGGTACAGCCCATTAGAAATGCCTAAAAATAAGCTTCGCTCTACGATTCACCCCCACCTGAATTTTAGACTAATCCCAGCAAAGGTAATCCCTAAACACCCCTCGTTTGAAACTTTCAAGCAAAGGTACAACAAATATATCAAAGCTGAAAATAAAATGAGGAAATTATCGGGAGTAGCGGCATGTATAATCATAATTTTGATGGAATCACCAAGATTGTAATGATAAAAAAACAAAAAGGGATGGGGAGGGGCAGAACATGTCTTCTAACGCAGAAAAAATTAAACAAAGGTTTGTTGGTTTGTTTTTCAGCGTTATTGTTTTTTTTTTAAACACGTATAGTGTTAAAAAAACAAAAACAAAAAAAAACGATATTTGGAACGGGATAGGGGAGGGACAGAATATGTCTTCTAACGCAGAAAGAATTAAAGAAAGGTTTGTTGGTTTGTTTTTCAGCGTTATTGTTTTTTTTTAAAACTTGTAGTGTTAAAAAAAACAAAAAAAAAAAAAAAAAAACTATGGAACGGGATAGGGGGGGGACAAAACATGTCTTCTAACGCAGAAAGAATTAAAGAAAGGTTTGTTGGTTTGTTTTTCAGCGTTATTGTTTTTTTAAAAAACGTATAGTGTTTAAAAAAAGAAAAAAAAAATATTTGGAACGGGGCAGGGGAGGGACAGAACATGTCTTCTAACGCGGAAAGAATTAAAGAAAGGTTTTTTGGTTTGTTTTTCAGCGTTATTGTTTTTAAAAAAAACGTATAGTGTTTAAAAAAAGAAGAAAAAAAACGATATTTGGAACGGGATTGGGGAGGGACAGAACATGTCTTCTAACGCAGAAAGAATTAAAAAAAGGTTTGTTGGATTGTTTTTCAGCGTTATTGTTTAAAAAAAACATAGTGTTTAAAAAAAAACAAAAAAAAAAACAATATTTGGAACGGGATAGGGGAGGGATAGAACATGTCTTCTAACGCAGAAAGAATTAAAGAAAGGTTTGTTGTTTTGTTTTTAAGCGTTATTTTTTTTTTTTTTAAACGTAGTGTTTTAAAAAGAAAAAAAAAACAAAAAAAAACGATATTTGGAACGGGATAGGGGAGGGACGGAACATGTCTTCTAACCCAGAAAGAATTAAAAAAAAGGTTTGTTGGATTGTTTTTCAGCGTTATTTTTTAAAAAAAACATAGTGTTAAAAAAAAAACAAAAAAAAACGATATTTGTAACGGGATAGGGGAGGGATAGAACATGTCTTCTAACGCAGAAAGAATTAAAGAAAGGTTTGTTGGTTTGTTTTTCAGCGTTATTGTTTTTTTTTAAAAACGTAGTGTTGTAAAAAAAAAAAGAAGAAAAAAAAAAAGAAGAAAAAAAAAAAAAAAAAAAAAAAAAACGATATTTGGAACGGGATAGGGGAGGGACAGAACATGTCTTCTAACGCAGAAAGAATTAAAGAAAGGTTTTTTGGTTTGTTTTTCAGCGTTATTGTTTTTTTTTAAAAACGTAGTGTTTAAAAAAGAAGAAAAAAAAAACAATATATAGAACGGGATAGGGGCGGGACAGAACATGTCTTCTAACGCAGAAAGAATTAAAGAAAGGTTTTTTGGTTTGTTTTTCAGCGTTATTGTTTTTTTTTGAAAAAGTATAGTGTTTAAAAAAAGAAGAAAAAAAAAACGATATTTGGAACGGGGCAGGGGAGGGACAGAACATGTCTTCTAACGCGGAAATAATTAAAGAAAGGTTTGTTGGTTTGTTTTTCAGCGTTATTTTTTTTTTTAAAAACGTTTAGTGTTTAAAAAAATAAGAAAAAAAACAACAATATTTGGAACGGGATAGGGGAGGGACAGAACATGTCTTATAACGCAGAAAGAATTAAAGAAAGGTTTTTTGGTTTTTTTTTCAGCGTTATTGTGTTTTTTTAAAAAACGTATAGTTTTTAAAAAAATAATAAAAAAAAAAAAATATTTGGAACGGGATAGGGGAGGGACAGAACATGTCTTCAAACGCATAAAGAATTAAATAAAGGTTTTTTTGTTTTTTTTAAGCTTTTTTTTTTAAAAAAAAAAATTTTTTTAAAAAAAAAAAAAAAAAAAACGATATTTGGAACGGTATAGGGGAGGGACAGAACATGTCTTCTAACGCAGAAAGAATTAAAGAAAGGTTTTTTGGTTTGTTTTTCAGCGTTATTGTTTTTTTAAAAAACGTATAGTGTTTAAAAAAGAAGAAAAAAAAACAATATATAGAACGGGATAGGGGAGGGACAGAACATGTCTTCAAACCCAGAAAGAATTAAATAAAGGTTTTTTGGTTTTTTTTCAGCGTTTTTGTTTAAAATATCACAAATGTTTAAAAAAAAAAGAAAAAAAAAGCGATATTTGGAACGGAATAGGGGAGGGACAGAACATGTCTTCTAACGCAGAAAGAATAAAAGAAAGGTTTGTTGGTTTGTTTTTCAGCGTTATTGTTTTTTTTAAAAACGTATAGTGTTTAAAAAAAGAAGAAAAAAAAAACAATATTTTGACCGGGCTAGGGGAGGGACAGAACATGTCTTATAACGCAGAAAGAATTAAAGAAAGGTTTGTTGGTTTTTTTTTAAGCGTTATTGTTTTTTTAAAAAACTTTTAGTTTTTAAAAAAAGAAGAAAAAAAAAACAATATTTGGAACGGGATAGGGGAGGGACAGAACATGTCTTCTAACGCAGAAAGAATTAAAGAAAGGTTTGTTGGTTTGTTTTTCAGCGTTATTGTTTTTTTCAAAAAACGTATAGTGTTTAAAAAAAAAAGAAAAAAAAACAATATATGGAACGGGATAGGGGAGTGACAGAACATGTCTTCTAACGCAGAAAGAATTAAAGAAAGGTTTTTTTGTTTGTTTTAAGCGTTTTTGTTTAAAAAAAAACATAGTGTTAAAAAAAAAAAAAAAAAAAACGATATTTGGAAAGGAATAGGGGAGGGACAGAACATGTCTTATAACGCAGAAAGAATTAAAGAAAGGTTTTTTGGTTTGTTTTTAAGCGTTATTGTTTTTTTTTTAAAAACGTAGTGTTTTAAAAAGAAAAAAAAAAAAAAAAAAAAAAAAAAAAAAAAAACGATATTTGGAACGGGATAGGGGAGGGACAGAACATGTCTTCTAACGCAGAAAGAATTAAAGAAAGGTTTTTTGGTTTGTTTTTCAGCGTTATTGTTTTTTTTAAAAAACGTATAGTGTTTAAAAAAGAAGAAAAAAAAAACAATATATAGAACGGGATAGGGGCGGGACAGAACATGTCTTCTAACGCAGAAAGAATTAAAGAAAGGTTTTTTGGTTTGTTTTTCAGCGTTATTGTTTTTTTTTGAAAAAGTATAGTGTTTAAAAAAAGAAGAAAAAAAAAACGATATTTGGAACGGGGCAGGGGAGGGACAGAACATGTCTTCTAACGCGGAAAGAATTAAAGAAAGGTTTGTTGGTTTGTTTTTCAGCGTTATTTTTTTTTTTAAAAACGTATAGTGTTTAAAAAAAGAAGAAAAAAAACAACAATATTTGGAACGGGATAGGGGAGGGACAGAACATGTCTTCTAACGCAGAAAGAATTAAAGAAAGGTTTTTTGGTTTGTTTTTCAGCGTTATTTTTTTTTTCAAAAAACGTAGAGTTTTTAAAAAAAGAAGAAAAAAAAAACAATATATGGAACGGGATAGGGGAGGGACATAACATGTATTCTAACGCAGAAATAATTAAAGAAAGGTTTTTTGGTTTGTTTTCAGCGTTATTGTTTAAAAAAAAACATAGTTTTTAAAAAAAAAAACAAAAAAAAACGATATTTGGAACGGAATAGGGGAGGGACAGAACATGTCTTCTAACGCAGAAAGAATTAAAGAAAGGTTTGTTGGTTTGTTTTTCAGCGTTATTGTTTTTTAAAAAAACCGTATAGTGTTTAAAAAAAAAACAAAAAAAAACGATATATGGAACGGGATAGGAGGGACAGAACATGTCTTCTAACGCGGAAAGAATTAAAGAAAGACACATAATACATGTACTTTTGGCCCTTCACTAGCCTACTTAATTAAAGAATCTACATCTAATAACGTTTGTTATCAACCACAGAAAATACAATTCGTTAAGACTTAATTCACATACAATTTGACCCCTTCCCCCCGTCTTAGTGCCGCATACAAAACTCAATTTTTACCAAAAGAAAAATTTAGAGATTGCGCATATGACAAAAACAGATGCATTCTGAATATAAGAAAAAAAAACAGGTATCTCCGCGTGATTTTTATTATATTTTTTTAAGGGGAACAAAGATAACTTAACATGGTATTCACATAATGGTAAAACAGCTAACCTTATTGATTATGTTATTTTAAACCGAAGAATGGAAGGACCAATACAAGATACTAGGGTATGTAGGAGTGCTGTTCTTGATGTTAAAAGTTAAGATCGCCATCTAGTAGTGTCTAGGGTTAATTTAAAGCTGAAATTTCGGAAGGGCAACTACCTTCCGGGAAATCGCGTTGGTGGACTCTAGGATGAGAATTTGGGAGAAAATTCTAGAAACAGCTGAATACTAAATCGGAGAGTTTACAATTTGACAGTATAGAAGATGGGTGAAATAATTTTAGGACAATAGTTTGTGAAGTCGCTGATTATGTCTTAAGGAAGAAAGTTAGGAACGCAGTTAGGAATATTAGTGAAAAGGCTTTGAGTTTCATAGAGAGGAGGAGGGGCCTGTACAAGTATTAATTGAGTCATACATCGTATGAAAGTAAGAGGAATGTAAAGAAAGTGAAAAAAGCATTAACATTTGAATTAAGGAGGTGTTAAGTGGAGGTCATGGATAAAATTGCCAAATGTGAAGAAGACTTAGTGACAGTACTAAAAGGATAAAAAAAATGAGACCCCAGGTGCTGATATTACGCTAAATAATTGTGATAAGAGTGAGTGTATTAATTATAGAGGCATTAATCTGGTCTCTGTTGGCAGCAAATAACTTAGCTACAGATAGAGTTTAATAGAAGAACAGTGTGGTTTTAGGAAGGGTAGAGGATGCATCGACCGCATTTTCACGCTTAGATTAATAATTGAGAAGGACATGAGTCATCAAACGGCTTTAGTCATCAGTTTTATAGATTATGAGACAGAGTTTGATTCAGGTGATAGAAGAGCTTTAGCGAAGTTCCTATACTTGAATGGTATACCAGATATATACATTAAAGTGGTTAGTGTTGTATAGAAGAATAGCATTTCTGCGGTTAAGGTAGGAAATGCTGGCTAAGCAGGGTTGAGCTCCATCCCCATTTATATGGATAATTTTGATACACTTTGTCCTAAGAAGGACGACAAAGGCAATGGGAGAACACGGAATCAAATAGGGAAGTGAAATTCTACTAGATTTAGATTATACTGATGATTTAAGCATCTTGGATGAAAATGTTGGCAAAATGAATGAATATTTAGAGGTTTTGCCAGTTCAGGGTTCAAGAACAGGTTTGAAAATTAATGTAAAGAAAAATACGTCGCTAAGACTAAGAATAAGTGAAGGTGAAGAGGTGATATTGGGTAATGGGTATTGAGTAATGAGAAGATTGATCAAGGGAACAGCTTCACTTACCTCGGTAGCATTGTTAGTAAAGACGGTAGGTACAGCGAAGATGTTAAAAGTTGAAAAAGTTTGGCTGAATATGAACACCAGGATTGTAATATTGGAAGCTACAGTGGTAACAGTCGTCAAGCATGGTTTTGAAGCGTGGGCGCTCCAAAAAAACGGAGGTGAATTTGCTGGATTTTTTCCAGAGAAATTGCCTAAAGATTGTTTTGGGTGCCCGAATGACTGACCGTATCTCCAACAGTAAGCTGTACGAAAAATGCGATTCTATCTCGCTTTCTAGGGCTATAATGCGAAAAAGGATGAGATGGCTAGGAAAACGTTCTGCGGATGAAGGATGACAGATTAACAAAGATTGTCCTTGTCAGCCAACCGTCTAGGGTCAAACGAAAAGCAGGTTATCCCCGAATAAGGTGGGAGGATGTCGTAAGGAAAGATTAAAGGGAAATGAGAATTTCTTGTGAGGGTGTAAAAAGGGAGGCTTTGAATAGATTGGGATGAAGGAGGAAAGTACAAAGCTGTGTTGGCCTCAGGTAGCTTGATGCTGCAGTGAGGTAGTAGCAGCAATAGTTTTCCCATATAAAGCAAGGAAAGTCAGGTTTAAATAAATGAGAAATGTTGTTAAAGAATGATTCTTCTTTTAATAAACGAATATTTTGTTAAAATTTGGCCTGGAAATTCTGGGAGACAAGAGGGAGAGGGCGCTAATGAAGATTTTACCCCGGGCGAAAAAGAGACCAGAACCACAATAGCCCCTCCATCCGAATGCATCCGATCAAAATTTTGAGATAACCATTTTATTTAAAATAGTCAAAGGTTAAATAACTATGCCTCCGGAGTTGGCATTCCCCCTATCGCAGGAACCGGTGCAAGGGATGCAAGTTATGCAAGTTGCTCGTTGTTAACATATAAGTATTTTCAATTAAGAAGTATTAAGGTGAAGAGTATTAAGGTGAAACTTTAAGGATATGTTGAGAGGGATCCCAAACACAATCAAAACAGAATTTGTCCTTGCTGGTTGTGAAAATGGAATATCAGCAATATCTAAGCAACGGCTCATGGTATAAGGTTGACACTTTCAATGTATGTTGAGGGGGAGTTTAAGAGAGGCTGGAGGGCAACCGCCCCCCCCCCCTCTTATGCACCCCCTCTCATTAACAATGGTCAAAAGTTTGTAATTGTCAATTTGTTCAAACTAGTCAAAAGGTCTAGAAGTTTTGTCTACAGGGATGCCATGCCCACCACAGCCCTGGGGCAAGGACTGTAAATTATAGCAAATTATCAATTGTTTAGATGCAGGATTTATCATTATAAAAAGGGGAAAGTTTTGATTCTGGGTTTATCGGAAAAGACCAAGAGTATTAAGGAGAAACTTTGAAGAATGTTGAGGGGTATTCTAAACTAAATAAGAAAGCACAATGTGCATCCAGTTTATCAAAAAGGTGGATCTGCAATATCTGAAGAACGGGTGAGGGTGTTAAGTTAAAACTTTCAGGACATGTTGAGGGGGATGCTTCAAAGTGGTTGGAGGGCTGCCAATTCCCCTTCCAATACCTCTTTAGTTCCCCTCTCTCCCAAGACATTCGATCTAAATTGTGAAACACCCATCATGTTCAAAATAGTCTAAAGGTCAAATAACTATGCCCATGGGGATAGCATAACACTCCGCACCTTTGGAGAGGAATGTCAAACGCAATCAAAACATACTATGTGCAATAATATTAAAAATAATATTAAACCCCAAAATTACCAGAATTTATTCCGTATAGGAGTGCAGCTGCCCCTTCCTCATCCCCAACCTCCACCTCGTGGTCGTAAAAACTTTTCTGGAAAGATTTCTGGTCTACACTGTTATTATGAGAGTTAAAGAGTAAAATTAAACCCCAAATTAGCAGAATTTATTATGTATAGGAGGAGAGCTGCTCCTTCCTCATCTCCAGCATCTCCCTCATGGCGGCAGAAACTTTGGAGGATTCTCTTTCGATTGGAAATTGGGAGTTCTAGTCTTTTCTTTTAACTTGAAAGCGATTGGTAACCAACCAGCCCCTGCCCTAGAAGTGTTTCTGATATCTGGTCCTTTTGTTACCCCTTAGGACATCTAATCGACATTTCGAGATAGCCTACCTATTTTGTACTCTCTCAGAAGCTGCTCAATTTCGCGAGTGGGTCAATTTTCCATGGGGGATTTTTTGTGGGGGGGGGGGACGTCAACTCCCCTTTGAAACGTGGGCGCTTCACAAAATTGAAGAAGAAATGCTAGATACTTTCCAGAGGAATTGTTGAAGGATAGTTTAAGGTACTCATTTGACTGATCGTTTGTCAGACAGTAAACTGCCGTCACCTGATCTCACTTTTTAGGGCTATAGTAAAAGAGAGGTTAAGATGGCCAGACACCGTTTAGCAGAAGATAGATTGCTAAGGATCGTGCTTTTTGGCCATTCATCACGGCATCAAAGAAAAAGAAAACAGGTGGTAGGGTAATGAGTGAACATTTGAAAAGTTTGGGGCAAAAGAAGAGCATGCAAGGGTGTGTTGGCCTCCAGGGGCTTGGAACAGAAATGAGTTGCTAGTAGTAATATTTACAAAGTAGCAATAAGGTCAATAATATCATTGGCCGTATAGCAGCATCACGGTAATCAATAGTACTTTAAGAAAAAAAGATACCTACCTAGGTCTCCCTTGAACTGCGTAATAGTTACTAAGGGCTTCAAGGTAGTACCTCAAATCATCGGGTTTTCTAAATGAATTGGACCTGATTTGACCAGTCTCAAAGCTAGAGTCTCTTCCGTAAGCTGGGTCTTCGCCAACGAATCCAACCATGTCTGCTGCCATTTCGGCAGGCATCGTTACACCTACTTTGATTAACGCGCACGAGAGGAAAAGAAAGGCGAAAAACATCACTAGCTGAAAATAAATAAGATTTCTTAGAAATCGTCAAAGTAAATAAAAGATAGACAGAACGCCCGAGAGGAAAGACTGGGCTCCAGAGACAATTTTATCTGAGCCCCCTCCCCATTATTTTTTTTTTTTTAGCAATACGGTATCAATGCAACGGGAATGTGACGCGTAGCATTGGCTTCGGGTATGGAAACGATAAATTGTACTTAACACCACCGGTCCCCTAATGTAATTTTATTTTCTGGTGGTGTAGTATTGACATAACTTTTATCAAATATTTTAAGAGCAAATCCCTTTGATTATCAATTTTCTATTCAGAAACATAATCGTTAAAACTTTGAAATAAGATCTGTCTCGATTTTAAATGTTAAGAAAAACATATTTTGCAATGGGCCGCTTTAAGGCTTGGACTCAGGAGAGTTCGTGAAACCTGTTGAATTCAAAGCTTCTGTTTTGCCAATCTCTTCAGAATCCCCTAAAAATTTGCGAAGCCTTTATAATCTAATATCGGCGCACGCGTCATAATGATGGATTAAAATCGAGATAATTGAAAGCCAATAGCAATCTAACAATTTACATGTAGGTCCAATTCAAATTCCTCAGTATACGCTGTTAGTTTGATTTTTTTTTTTTTTTTTTTTGGTGTAAAAAAGAAGAAAAAAAGTACCGTAATATATTTTCTGTCGATCAAACAAATTGAATCGGGAATGATAGGAATTTGAATCGGGAATAGAATCTTCCTCTATGATAGAAAGGACAAGACCGTACATAAGAAGTATATAGGGGGCTCTAGGGACTTTTATAAGATGGGAAGGGGGTAGGGTGACGCTTTAGAAAGCAAAATGCACATTTACTTTTTTGCGATCAAACGAACTACTGGGAAACCTAGTGTATCTCCCTGTGCTATCCATGATTACTCGTACCGTTGATGCTCATATTACTATTATTCCGATCAAAACTATTCCTAAGAATATTCAGTAACTTATGGCTCTTACAGCCCCCTTTAAAATACTAGCCTTCTTTCTTTTGGAACGTGGCTGAGTACTGAGGATTGGTCTGATATTTATAATTTGCATGATCTGGATGAAAAAAAAAATCACTACCTTTCACAAAAAGCTAAACGATAAATATCTACTTTCTTTCCCAGACAAAAGATTTTAAAAGTGCTCCAATGACAAACCATTCATCAATCAACCCATAAAAGCACTAATTAGAAAAAAATTTAATATTTTTAGAAATGGTAAACTGGATGATGCAAATAAACTAAGAAAAGCAATTAGAAAGGAAATACTTATATCTGCCCGATCCTACTACAAGAATAAGGTCAAAGAATTGTTTACCAATAAACCAAAAAACTGGTATTCTGAAATAAAAAAGTTGTGTGGTAGGAGTCCCCAGAAGTTACTGCTAATAATCTTAACAAGTTCCTTGCTCCCATCGTCCAGAGCCTTCCAGCATTGTCTCATCAATTACCTACTGATGATCTCCCACCTGCTTTCCTCTCCATATCTCCGTCTGAGATTGAAAGAAGAACTGGGAAACTACGAAAAACAAGTGGCTGCCCTTTAGATATCCCTTTTCCTCCAATTAGTGCTTTCAGTGACTTTCTTTCAAAGCCCTTGTCTGTTATTTTCAATGAAATTACTGAGTCTGGCCAATATCCACAAATTTGGAAACAAGGTTTCATAACACCCTTGAAAAAAAGACGAAAAACCTGGTTTTGAAGGATTTCTTGCAGACTGGCTGAAGGAAAAAATCCTACCTCTCACTGACCTGAGACAATTTGGGAACATCAAATCCAATTCTACTTCACATACATTGTTTTTCTTATTCACTCAATTGGGAAAATTCTCGAAAACCCTAATTGCTGGCTAAATTTAATTTGTTAACCTTGTTAACCTTGCTTTTGACCTTGTTAACCACAATATTTTAGTTGAGAAACTTATAACTGATTTGAATATTGATTCTTTGTTGGTTAAATTGGTTGCCTCCTTTTTATCAAATAGATCACAAGTGGTCAAGTATCAGAATCATTATTCCAGTCCTCTCCCTGTCCACAATGGAGTACCCCAAGGTACTCTCCTAGGTCCCCTCCTGTTTTCTGTTATGATAAATAGCCTCGATAAGGAATTTCCCGACAGATGGAAATTTGTGGATGACCTAACAGTAGTTGAAACCTGCTACAGAAACTTAGTAAGCAACCCTATGAGCATCCTCAATGATATTGCAGATGAAGCTGAAGACTTAGACATGAGAATAAACCCCACTAAATCTATGATAATGACAATATGTTTCCTTAAAACCCACCCCTTTTCCTCAACCCTATCCCCCCATATATTTCTGTGTCTTTCTTTAAATTACTTGTTGTTACAATTTCCTCTAATTTAAAGTGGGATATCCACGTTAAAGATATTGTCCATAGAGCTAATGCGTCCATGTCTCTCCTTAAGCTCTTGAATAAATTTAATATCCCCCCTCCCAGTCCTTAAGGATCTATACTTCCTTTTTCCGCCCGTATCTTGAATATGCTTGTCCAGTTTGGCATCCTGGCATCTCCCGTGATGAATCAGAAAAACTTGAATCCATTCAAAAAAGAACCACGAGAATAATTTTTAAAGAAGGTAAGGTACCATACTCGCTCCTTCTAAAAAAAGCCAAGCTGGAAACTCTTGAGCACAGGAGAGGAACTTTGTGCCTCCGTTTTGCAAAAAATGTAATAATAAACCCTCGCACGGAAAACATTTTCCCCAAAAGACACTCCCCGTCCAGACACCGCATGCCACGTGTCGTTTCTGAACCCGTTCCTATCTTGTCCGCTATCCGTTGCTTGACCTCCAGATATGAAAAAACCTTTGTACCCTTCATTACGGATAAAATAAACCACTAGTTTTCCTGTAGTCTTCCTTTTTTTGTGGTACTGATGCTACCCAAGTTTTATGTTTCCTTCGATTTTTTTTTTGTAACCTCCACCTTTTCATTTGTTATCTTTTAAACCTTTTTAACGCTAATTTTATTTCACTCTTTTTTTAATTTTTACCTCTTTTAGTCTCTGACATTTTGGCACTTAATTATTTTTGACTAATGAATGGTTTTGCCATTTTGATATTGTCGTGTTTGGCACTGGCTTGCCAGTTTTTTTTAGTTGTTGTGTTTTTTTATTATTTTTTATTTTTTGGTTTTATTACTCCGAAATTCGAAATAGGTCCATCAGGGCTTGTGATAGACGTTTTTTGAAATAAATATTGTCTTATCTTATCTAACTGATCCTTAGAGCGCTTTTCCTACCACGACTGCTGCTACTACAACAGTTCCCACCACTCTCACCCCAAGTGATCTTACCACGACTACTCCTAGCATAACTGCTCCAGCTAAAACTATTGCTGCACGACTGAGCCTTCATGAACACTCTTACTACGACTACTCAAAGCGTTATTACTTCCACGTTCTACTAATAACTAACACTAACTACTAACAGGGAAGTAATTAACCAAAATTCACGAGTATTAATATATATATATATATATACATATATATATATATATATATATATATATATATATATATATATATATATATATATATATATATATATATATATATATATATATATATATATATATATATATATATATATATATATATATATATATATATATAGAGTGGCGTCGCAGCCATTCTCAAACCCTACAATAACCTGGAGAGTCATTTTCACATTGCTGAAGAAAAAAATAAAAATTTTTCCTTCTTATTATAAAACTTAAAAAAGAAACTGTAAAGAACAGTTTAGTTTTACTAATATAAAATGCAAACAATTTTCATCAATGTTCTGTTTCTTTTAAATATACTCCTTCCAAATGAATGGAGCATGAAATATTTAAACAAAGCTTCCAGTTTAAGCATTGTATTTAGTTTCCAGTTATGTGCGAATGAAGCTCTCCAAAG
Organism: Artemia sp. Qi Xiang Cuo; assembly: GCF_049724085.1. NCBI lineage: Eukaryota > Metazoa > Arthropoda > Branchiopoda > Anostraca > Artemiidae > Artemia > Artemia sp. Qi Xiang Cuo. The sequence continues at coordinate 3,310,261 of NC_142802.1, read as the reverse complement.
AATAGAGCATTCCTGTATTGGAATCGTCGTTTATGCTGCACTTGGATTATGTATTGATACATGGCTGCACAGTGCGTAGCAGTTATCACCTCTGTTTTAAATGCAATAGATCCCCAGTTCAGTCCAGGATACAAAAACCTTTGGATTTTATCAACATTTGGCTCTTGAAGCAAGATACGAGTGGATCAATTGTACTGATGAAACAAGAATGTAAAGTTTAAATACATCACACTTTGTTCAGAACCCTTCTAGCACTTGTGAGCCTCTGTTGAAAGAGGAAGTAGGGGAGGGTGAATTTATTGGAGGGGTAGGACGGTGGATTCGTTTTCAGCTTTTATAAATGACGACACGTGATATTATTATCCTTAACTATCTCAGATTATTTTTTTATGCAAGAACACTAAACTTAAAATTGGACATCTTATAATTTTCACCCTATGATATTTTGGCTATTCTGGAGAAATATTTACTTTTTGTGACAGGAAATAATAAGGAGCGATCTGAAAAAATACAAGAAAAGATGACGGGTATTTTTTGGGAGGGCAGGGGTAGTTGGCGGTAGTCTGATATCAATCAGACTACTCAACAATTAGAGATGTGATACCGAAAGCAAACAACATACCATGATAGAGATTTTTCAGTAACGGTGGGCAGTTTGGGCTGTAAAAAATAAGCCTCACCTTTACTAATTGGCATTCTAACAACCACTTTATCTAAAAACAAACCTACAATTTTACCTAATGAATTCAGTCCTAACTTAATTACCATGAGGTCAACCCCTCAGATCACTCCACTTCTGGTATATGCTATTTCCTCATGACTCTTAAGCGACATTCAAGTGCAGGTTAGGCAACACGTCCATGCCAAAACACGTACGTCTGACCATGTACTTGCTAGGGCATGGCGAAAAACCATCCTTCAACGCCTTTAGTTTTCGTTTTTTCTTTATAGACATGCATGAGCATTAGGCGTCAAACATATTTTCTGGAGATTCCTTAAGTAAATATATTACAATAAATGATAACATGCAACAATTCACTTATCCCACGGAATACAGAGTAAACGAAAAGAAGATGCAGTATTTCAGTAATACTAATGGCTATGTGAAAATACTGTTGTTCAGTGAATATACGTTGCACTCAAGTACTTACGTTGGACTTATTTGTGAGAATAGTAGATAATTCGAGTGAAAAAAAAACACGAAGCATACACAAGTTATAGTAAATTATGATAAAAATATCGAAATTTCAGATGGGGCAGATGGGAAACCAACCCCTTCCCCCCTCCGTCATGCGTACATATTTTCTGGAATCTGATTGAGATTACAATTACTGGTAGTACAGTTCAATCTTAGCCCATAATTAGAGATTAGTTTTAGCGGATTTTTTTTTATTTTAGAATTTTTAGATCGCTATTTCATGGCACTGTATCAAGTCTGATTTGGTTAAAGCCCTCTTCACTGACCTTTGACTGCAACCCATTTCACAGATAGGGAATTCAATTTCAGAATGACCATTCTATAAAAAAAAAAAAAAAAAAAAAAAAAAGTCGACCATACGAAGAGCAAGAACCCCGGAGAAAGGGGTGTGAGGTGGGTCAAGTCGATTTTCAATCTCAAGCTGGTTTTGATTAAAAAAAAAAATAAAAATAAAATAAAATAAACGTCTGTGTAGAAAAAGAAGGCTATCGGTCACGAAGAACCAGCCAGATTTTCAATTTTCGAATGCCAAATTGAGATCTAAATATAATCACGTCTTTCATGTTACCAGATCATCTTCTTTCTAAAACGGTTCCATAGCCAACAGGGAATTCATATAAACTGAATTGGCTATCTATTTTACTGTGATGGCATGGTAACCCTTTGTTTTCCCGAAGAAAAAACAAACAAACAGAAACAGACAAAAAAGTCCGTTTTCAAGACAGTTGATTTCCCAGACATTTTTGCGTTTGAGACAGTTGATTTTCCATGCAGCTTTGCTCCAACTCAACTTTTATTTTTTAGTGTAATTTCAGGGATTCAAAAATAAAATAAAACAGAACAATACTTTAAATCCATAGTAAGATTCAACGAATTTAATTATAATCAAATCGGACAGTTCCATTATCCTCGTTCCTTTAATTTGGGTTCGAACATATTTATGTCGCTAATTCATGGAGAAATTCAGTTTTCTTTTGGTAAAATTACAGACGCGCTTTGAAAATATTTAACCGAAAACAGTTACGTTGAAACGTAGTGTTTGTCGTAAACCAGCGACAGGATCTCTGCAAATACCAAATTTCTTCTCTCTGACATTTCCACAGCTAATACTTGCACCTCCCCCCGTTTCCTCACCACATAGCAAAAACACAATTTTCCAGAAGAACCGAGGGGAAATAGTTCAATTGAGCAGTCAGCCTCAGTTCATCCCCCAAAAACTGTCAAAAAAGAGCATACTTCCATCCCATCTACCAAAATATTTCTACTTGGAATCATCCGTCTGATTCACTTACACCTTTCCAATTTTTTCTAGGCTTCCATTGTCATTACCTATCCTCTCACCACACTCTGAATTTTAATTGTTATTCCTTGTTTTCTTTCCTCTTCGTAGGTATTAAATGTTCCTTTTTTTATTTGTTCTTTAAGTATCCTTCCTTTCTTCTCCTTTATTAAAGTGTAAAGTTTAAGCATTTGGCTCGCTCATGCTTTGCTAGTTTGCTTCTGAGCCTTATGTTTTGGTTGTATTTAATTTTGTTCAATTGTTTAACAATAATATATGATTGAATGAATATAAAACTTTAAAACACATTGTTCTTTAAACAACTTAATTAAAAAAAGTTGTTTGCACATAAAGCAAAGAGCAATGTTAAAAATTCGAAACGAAAGGAAATTACGCTAAATATATAAAGGGACGAAGCTAAACTTTAGATAAACTGTAAATTCACTTTTTGACGATACTTTGCCAAGGAACGTGCTTATTTGGCTGGTTTTTGTTCGAAAATTTTGAAACACAAAGGTACATGAAACACTCGTAATTAACAACTGACATGATTTTTTTCATTTTAAAATGCTATCAATAAAGTGTAGACTTGTGGCGTCAATTGGGGATGGGGAAACTGTGTCCCTTAGATTTTAAAAAATACCTTTTTTTTGAAAAATACCTCTTTTGGTATTTTACTGAAAAACCGACAAATTTTCTCCTCTCTAGATATAAAAAATGCATTTTGACCCCCCCCCCTTCCCTAAATTTGTGAGAATTGACACCATAGTGTAAACTAAAGTCTAGCATAAAGAGTGAGAGGAGTAAGGGGAGAGACAAATTAACAATATTTTGTGACTATTGGTACAATAGGATCACCCCTGAAACCAGAGCCATTTTAAAGAAGAAAACACAGGGCCAATTTAGGACTAAAAAAGAAAGAAAAAAGCATGCGATGAAATTAAAGCCTTTCAATTGTGATTCAGCCTATCACGGCTGGACAAGGTGACAATCTGAAGGGTAAAGGCAATAACGTCCACTGCATTGACTGAAAGAGGGGGAATTAGTGGTCATCGCCGTTTCCACGGTGGTAGTAGCAGCATCACCAAATCTTCCACGGAGAAGGATTACAAGTGCCCTTTGCACTTGTATGTTAGCTAATAGGTATAGTGCACCGGGCAGCAGATCTCTTTTGAAATAATCACCTATCAAATGTGTCCAATAAAAAATTAAATACACGGGGTTACTCTCAATAATCTCCGCATAGATCACAGCATGGGATGGGTATTAGGAGCATCAAATATTGACATGGAAGATTACAAAGCAATCAGCAATTACTCATTGGTTGTTGTACGATGTAATTTTTGTGTGTGCGTGTATTTACCTATTAGTTTTTGTTTGTGTATTTAGTGTATTTATATATTTTGAGTTTAAACGGCGCTTGCTCAAATTTCAGATTGTTTGATCTTAGGCAGCGCAACAGCGCTACCTAAGTAAAGAGTGAATTGGGTCCAAAGTATTATTTATTATTAATTTTTTTTTCTGACCAAAGCACTTCATACACAAGGAGTTGTCGCAGAAACTTCCAAAGGGGCTCATTCGATTGTAAGTGGAAAGTTCTAGTGCCCTTTTTGGGAGCCAAAAGCGATAGGAGGGCAATCAGCCTTCCCTCCTCCCTCACGCCCATCATTTCCTCAAAACCAACCAATCAAACTTTTGAGATAGCCATTTCGTCCATTATAGATGAAAGGTACAGTAAATGTTTTTGAGGAAGCCAACCCCCTACAGCCCTCAGGGTAAGGGCTATAAATTATGCTAGCTACCTATTGCTAACATATAAGGTTTTTATCGAAGGGGAAGCCGTTTAAATTTCGTAGGGGGCTCATTCAATGGGAAATTGGAAGTTCTACTGCAATTTCTTTAAGTGCTCGGAGGGGAAATCCCCCCCCTCCCACGCCCTCTTTTCCCCAAATGCATGTGGTCGAAACTTTGAGATAAAAATTTTGTTGAAAATGGTCCAAAGATGAAATAACAATGCCTCCAGGGACGACAAAAACCCAAAGACCTGGGCGCAAGGGTTGTAAGTTATGCCTTGGGGCATATAAGGTTTTTATGGTAGGGGTGGTCGCATAAACTTTGTAGGAAGCTCATTAGATTGAAAATTAAAAGTTCTAGTTCCCTTTTCAAGAGTCAAAATAGATCGGAGGGCAACTACTCCCCCCCAACCCTCTTTTCTCAAAATGAATACAATCGAAATTTTGAGATAGCTATTTTGTGAATAAAATAGTCCAAAGGTTAAACAACAATACCTCCTGGGTTTACACAGCCCCCCCCCCCCCCAGAGCCTGGGGGCAGGGGTTGTAAGTTACGCCCAGGGGCATACAGGGTTTTTAAAGAAGGGATGGTCGTATAGGCTTTTTAGTTCCAATTTTTGGAACTAAAAATATAATTCCAATCTTTACAAGTCAAATGTGATCAGAGGGCAATTAGCCCTCTGATCACTAGACACACGTGGCTAGCCAACTAGCCACACGCCCTCTTTCCCAATTTCACAAAACACATCCACTCAAGGTTATGTCTTTGGGGATGTCAAATCCCCCACAGACTTCAGAGCAAGAGCAGCAAGTTAGGCTATTCGTCCATTGTTTACATATAGCAAATGTTTTTGATAAAGGTTGACAAGTTTGACCTTTACTTTCCAAAAAGACGACGGGCATTCAGGTGAGACATGGCACCAAAAGTTCCGTTTTTAGTGCCATTTGGACCTTGCTGATGGTCAAATTTATAGGAAGGACGTAGACATGAACAATATGTTTTATATGAGCGATACCACGCGCTCATACGGATACGCGTGATATCGATACGCCTGATACCGATACAGCGTACATCCCTTTCCCTAGGAACTACGGAGGGTAATATCATCACCAAAACCATAGATAGTGGACCTTTGAACTATGTTGAACAAAATGGCTATTTAAAAATTTTTATTTAATAACTTTGGGGGAGGGGGTCTTTAGGGAGGGGGTGCTAGTTGCCCTCCTATCTTTTCGGTCACTTAAAAAAGGTACTAGCAAATTTGATTTTCATTCAAAGGAGCCATTAAACATCTCCCTATGATGTTCTGGTCATTCGCTAGCCCTGGTGAAAGAAAAAGGAGAAAAGGAGACACATCAGCGACACTCAGCGACATCAGCGACACGGAAAAAAGTGATTTTCCTTGGTGTTCAACACAGAAGACTATAATTGTTTTCGACATTGCTGCTTCCAATGATTCACTTATTATTTCAATCTGCCGTCATTTTAAAGGGATTTCAGGCTCTTTTTTGAAATCACCTTACATTTGTTTTCGCAATAAACTTTCACTTTTAAGACTAACCAAAACAACAATTACCATTCCTCATTCAGTGTCAGATGACAATTTTTTCACTAGACAGTTTTTTTAAAACATGTTTTCAACTTTTGATTACTATGGTCTGAGGTTCGCTCTTTACTAGGATACAACTACTGCTGCAACCATGATGAGAACTATAACCGACTATGACCACAGACCGGGGCTATCTTGCCACTAAAATCAATCCAGTCGTCAACATGGCGAACTCTGGATTGTAAGAATAACATTTAACTTGTTATAGTTGTGACGACTCTAAATACTTAAAGCACCAAGGACATAAAAAAACATTTTTGCCCTCTTGACTCATCTTAGGTCTATTCATACTTAAATACATTTCTATTCTATGTATTATTCTATGTATAATACATCTATTCATACATTTTCTAAAAAATTTCGATAGGCTGTTTTAAAATTACGATGTCTTTAGAGCAGAGCGACATTTTCATCAGTGTTGCCACATTTAACCGTAAAAATAAATAAGCGAAACTAATTTCCTAAATATGACAACGCATTGCGTCTGTAAACATTTAGACATTCATAGTTCATTGATTCCCAAAGACAATTGCACCATCAAAGAAAAGTTGCACCTTTTTCAGCTGCAGGGTGCTATATATTTTTTACTTTCTTTCTGATTTAAGATCCAAATTTTTTTAAGGTCTTCGCACCCGTTACTGCAAAAATCTCCATTAACTGCATATAAAGGTCTTTTTTGTTGCAAATTGAACTATATATATATTACCGTGAATGTCTGAAATCTGTTTAATGTCAACATTCACCGGTGAATGTTAAAAATTCCCTTTTCTCTGCTTGGATTCAATTAGCTTTGCGAGTCAGCTTTTTAAGTCTTTTGCAAGGTATGATGGTAAAAGTTAAAGTTAGGTTACATTAGATTATGTTAGTTTTATTTTAGGTTAGGATAGGCTTGGTTAAATTTGGTTCTAAATGTCAGTTAAAAACCTAGCCTAAGCTAACCTCACCTTACCAAACTTGATCTTTTCTAACCTAACCTGTCATCATCAAACCTTGCATTAAATTAAAAAAGTTGACTGGCAACGCTGACTAAATCCAAGGAGAAAAAAAAAAGGTATTTCGGACAATCACCAGTGAATGTCAACATTGACTCAATATATGCGGTACATTCAGGGTAACTAAATATATATATATATATATATATATATATATATATATATATATATATATATATATATATATATATATATATATATATATATATATATATATATATATATATTGTTGAGTAAGTTTCCACGTGTAACCAATTCAAATCATCAGATTTCATCTTTACTATCCTTGGTGCTTTAGATTATCTGTCTTGTCTTCCAGCATTTTTTTTTCTAGAAATTTTAGTAATGCTTATTGTTCTGACGGAAAGCCTTTTACTTGCCGTTATTGGATCTGATGAATATTTAGTCACAATGAAAGTTGATTTTACTACTGGTCGTATAGAAAAACGTCTATTTAATGACTCACATGAACCACCTTAAATAAAGCATACGTTTAGAAATATGCAAATTTTTTGCATACACTTTAATGATCATCTTGTGAGCCAAATGATGAATAGAGGAGACAACTAAGTAAGTAGTGAAAAATAAGGCAGAAAAATCGGGAAATAAACTGAATATTCATGTTAAACACATCCAATAGCAACTCAATGAATATGACGACTGGGATACACACCAAGATGAAAACACCGCCAATTTTGTAACCAAAACACGAAAAAATTCCGTTTTAATGTAGCATATCACATAACTACCCGATTTAGTCAAATCGGATTTTTTTCTCAAACGCAAAATTTGGTTAAAATAGCTTTTTTAGTTTAAAAAAGTCTAACTTCATCCCCCCTGTACCGACATAGATAGTTTGTTACTAAGAATCTCCACGCTAGGATTCAAACAATTTTATTGCAATTTGTATGCAATCAAGGTTAAATCGAATGAAAGGGAAGTGAAAAAGATGAAAAGAAAACCAGTCATACAAAGAGAATAAAAAATATACAAAATTAGAATCTTAAAAGCAAAGGTATACAAAACCGAAATAAATCCAATCAACTGTTTTAAATAGTTACTTCTTAAGTTAAAAGAACTGAACTGAGATGAATTCGAACACAGTGATAAGCTTAAAAGCAAAACATTCCATTTTTTATTTCTAGGCGCGCATGGGTATTAGATAAAAATTAATTTATGCCAAACCTACTCTCTAGAATAACAAATCCCTTCATGGCAATAAATTGAATTAAGTGAAAGCATGCAACAGTTCGATCATCTCACGGGAGGGAATAGGTATCTTCAGTATTAGGTATCAAATGCCAATTTGAAACTAACAGCCTATTATTTGCTTTATTAGGTTTTCTTGAGGGATATTTGATCGAGCACATTCCTGTTTCTCCTCCGCAATGTCAACTTTATGAAGAATGCGGTTTACGTCAGAGGACAATACGCCAAAAATAAAGGGTCTATCTACAAGAAAGTTTCCTTTCTAATGCTTCCTAATACTTGAAATTCCTTTTTTCCGAAACTTAAAGACATTAGGGGATTTTATTTTTAATGCTTGGTTCTTACCATATCAGACGTGAGTGCGCATATGAATCATGCAAAATTTTCACTACTGAATTTGCCTCCAGGTTGTCGTGCTTTCTGAGGAAAAAACAATTCCTATGGGACATTTATTATTTTTCTTTTTTTGCATGCTGACCAATAATCTGCGCGGCGCAGGTACCGATCTCCTGATTCTCTGCCTTCGGCCGAGAGTGCAGTGCTTGGTTGGGGACAAAGAATATGGGATATTTGATCAAATATATTTCTGCTTCTCTCCCGAAATGCCGACTTCCTAATGCTTTCCATTACTTGAAATTTCTTTCATTTTTTGTTCAAAACTAAACAAAATTTACATTTTCCATTCTAACACTTGGTCCTCATCATATCCGACAAAAATTCGCATATTAATCGAACGAGATCTTCCACACTGATTTTTACCTCCAGAGCGGTGAGCTTTCAAAAGAAATAAGATGGTTATAGGATATTTGATCAAACACATTCCTGTCTCTCCATTGAAATGTCATCTTTGTGAAGAATGTGGCTTACATTTTTTTTCGCAATAAAAACTTGATATATCTTTAAAACATTAGATATTGAGACAAAAAGGGAAAATCATTAAGGGAGAGTGAGAGAAAATTTTTCAACATTTTCTGAGAAAATGTAAAGGGTTAACGGACCTAGGAAATTAAGTTTCTTGAATGGACGAGGAAGAGTTGTTGATGGAAGAAACTATTGGGGAATGGGTGTCTGCTAAGAATTAGGAATCTGGCCCTGTTTAATCGTGTGGCATGACCCACCGGAAGTATACTTACCCAGCATTGCAAAATCAACAATCATAACTGAGCCAAAAATATACAATTTGACCTGAAAACCTAACAGAAATAAATGAAGTTTATTAAAACAAAATCTGCCATCGGTGGTATTTGAATTAAGCATGGGCACTGTTCTGTTTTTCTGAAGAAACAGAAAAAAAATAAACAGGGCTTGAGTAAAACAGAACAGAAACAGAAAAGGTTAACAAAAAACAGAATACATGTTTCTGTTTCTGATCTGTTTTTTGGTAAAAACGGAAAACAGCTGTTTTTGATAAAAAAAAGAGCTGTTTAAACAGCTGTTTTTGATCAAAAACTACACTTGCCATGGGTAGTGCTTTTCTGTGGTGGTAACACTTTTGAGAAAACCTAGTACTGTTGGAGCATTTTTTCCACAAAAAAGAACAGTTTTTCTAATAAAGGGGCGAAATTTTTTTTTTTCGAAAACATTTTTCTCTTTATGGTTATTTTTCTTCCATTTTCCCATTCTAAATATAGACTTTTATGTTTATAATACATACTAGTTATTCGAGACATTTGGAAAAAAAAAATTTTCAGCATGAAATTACGCAGTCAGCTCAAAGTCATTAGTATTTAAGCAGAGCATATAGTTAATTTGGGAGGGGAAAATTTTCCCCTCCAGACCAAGCTTCCCCCCACTCTATCCTGATGTGTGGAAGTCATCTTAAGCAAAAGTAAGAAAGAAGAAAAACGCACGGGAAAATGACACTTCTTACTGTCAAATTAAAAAATTGTTTGTTACCTTGCAGCTTAAAGCAGCCTTTTAAGATTAATTATTTCCAAGCCAATTTGTGTGAAAATTTTTCAAATAATACCCCTCAAATAAACCCCTATGCCTTCCCAAGGCCAGAACAAAATTTGCACTTTACTGAAAAAATATAAATGTTTTTACTTTTATAACTTTAATAAATCTTATAATATTAACATTTTGATTACTAAATATCACTATATGTATATTAAACTGACAATGCACATTCGTTTGTATTTTTTCAGTAAAATGCATATTTTGTTCTGGCCTTGGGAAGGCATAGGGGTTTTGCGCCCAACCTATGCTAATTTCTGCTCGTTTTGAGTTTGACTCGGTTATTTATTGTAATTTCTGCTCGTTTTGGGTTTCATTTATTTATCGATTCTGATTTGTGGTAGTTTCACGCTTGGTAGTAGATTATTTGATTTTATTTTTGCTCATTTTTTGTTTAATGGAGTTCTTTACTTTTATTTGAAAAACTTATTTTGTGGAAAGTTTTTTAATTAATTTCTGTTCGTTTTATATTGACATAGTCTTTTCAGGAAAAAAATAATACTTTAAATCTTTTCGTTTTTTAAGAATTTATAGTTTGGCCTGCTATTTGTATGCTGGAGAAAAATTTTCAGCAATTTTTAACAACCTACACCCTTTTAAAAATCTGGACAAAAATAGTACTATTTGATTTAGTTTCATACCTCCTCTAGTTGACCTGAAATGGAAAACGTGATACCATTCGCAAAAAAATCTGTTTACTTTCTTTGATAGCTGGGATACACTTACGCTATTTTGATTTGGTTATATTTTAAGAGCAGAACTAGCCCCGAAAGTTTGAACATAATACCCTCAGTCGTTCTTGGGATACCACTGAGATGCCTAATTGGGGATTGGCATTATCATAGTGCATTTTGATTTAATCTTAAGGCAACATTTATTTTTTAAACATAATGGGCAAATGGGAGGTAGGGCGTGGAAGGGGGATTAGTTGCCCTCCAATCACTTTTGACTATTAAAAAGGGCATCAGCCCTTTCTATTTTCAATTGATTGAGCCCCTTTCAAAGTTCTCACGACAACTCCCTCGATACGAAGTGCCCTGGTCTAAACAACAACAACAAAAAAAAATAATACATTATACCCACAGCGATCTTTACTATAAAAATGTCAAGCCTTCCAATCACTTTCGACTATTAAAAAGAGCACTAAGCCTTTCAATTTCCAATTGAATGAGCCCTTTTGGCGGGGAGGCGGGTTAGTTGCCCTCTAATCACGTTCAAATATTAAAAAGGGCACTAGGCCTTTCGATTTTCATTCGAATGAGACCTTTTGGAAATGACAAAGCTTACTATAAATACCTTATATGCCCCTGGGGCATAAATTACAATCCATGCCCTTTTGTCTGTTAGGGTGGTTGTCATCCTCTACCACTGAATTTCCAGAACTTCCAACTAAGTTAAACCAAATGGTTATTTAAAATTTTGATTGGATGTGTTTGTGGAAATGTTGGGCGAGAGAGAGGCGGTAGTCGCTCTCCAATCACTTTCAACTATTAAAAATGGCACTAGCCTTTTCAATTTCCAATCAAAGGAGCCCTTTTGAAGAATCTACGACAACGCTTTCAATAAAAACCTTATATGCCCCCATGGAATAACTTGCAACCCTTGCCCTGAGTGCTGGGGGGGGGGTCATTCTCAAAGACATAATTTCCAAAACTTTCTACTACATTGAACAATATGACTATCTAAAAATTTTGATTGGATGTGTTTGGAGGAGTGGTTGGCGTGAGCAGGGGGCTTGTTACCCTCCAATCACATTCGACTATTACAAAGGGCACTAGCCCTCTAATTTCCAATTGAATGAACCCCTTTTGAAGTTTTACGACAACTCTATCTATAAAAACCTTATATGCCCTCAGGGCAGAACTTACAACCTTTGCCCTTGGGGCTCTGGGGGGTTTGTCATCCTTAAATACATAATTTCCAGAACTTTCAACTATGTTGAACAAAATGGCTATGTTGAACAAAATCTCTAAACTTTGATTGAATGCTTTTGGAAAAATGGTGGGCGTAACAGGGGAGTTAATTACTCTCCACTCACTTTCGACTATTGAAAAGGGCAATTTCAATTTCCAATCAAATGAGCCCATTTTGAAATTTCTATAACAACTGTCTATATAAACTTTATATGCCCCCGGGGCATAACTTACAACCCTTGCACTGAGGGCTCTGAGGGGTTTATCATCCTAAAAGACCTAATTTGAAGAACTTTCAACTACGTTGAACAAAATGGAAATCTCAAAATTTTGATTGGATGTGTTTAGGAATATGATGGGCGTGACAGGGGCGTTAGTCGCTCTCCAATCACTTTCAACTATTAAAAAAAGCACTAGCCCTTTCAATTTCCAATTGAATGAGCCCTTTTAAAGTTTCTACGCTTTCAATAAAAACCTTATATGCCCCCAGGGTATAACTAACACCCCGGGCCCTGCGGGCTTTGGGGGGGGGGGGTTGTCATCCTTAAAGACCTAATTTACAAAACTTTCAACTACGTTGAATAAAACGGCTATCTAAAATATTGATTGGATGTTTGGAGAAAAGTTGGGCGTGAGAGCGGGGTTTGCTGCCCTCAAATTACTTTTGACTATTGAAAAGGGCACTAACCCTTTGAATTTCCAATCGAATTAGCCCTTTTTCAAGTTTCTACAACAAAGATTTCAATGAAAACCTTATATGCCCCAAGGGCATACCTTATAAACCTTGCTCTGAAGACTGTGGGGGGAGTGTCCAGCTCAAAGGTATAACTTCCTGAACTTTGAACTGCGTGGAACAAAATGGCAATCTCAAAATATTTGTTAGATGTGTTTGGGGAAATGATGGGCGTAGAAGGGGTGTTAGCTGCTTTCCAATCACTTTCGACTATTAAAAAGGGCTCTAGCCCTTTGAATTTTCAATAGAATGAGCCCTTTTTGAAGTTTCTACGACAACGCGTTATATAAAACCTTATATGCCCCCTGGGCATAATTTACAACCCTTGCCCCGAGGGCTGTGGGAAGGGGGGGTTGTCATCCTCAAAGACCTAATTTCCAGAACTTAAAACTACGTTGAATAAAATGGATATCTCACCGTTTTGATTAGATGTGTTTGGGAAAAGGTGGGCGTGAGAGGCGGGTTAGTTGCCCTCTAATCAAGTTCAATTACTTAAAAGGGCACTAGTCCTTTGAATTTGCAATCGAATGAGCCTTTTTTGAAGTTTCTACGACAACGCCGCTAAAAAAAAACCTTATATGCCTCCAGGGCATAGCTTACAACCCTTGCCCTAAGGTCTGTGGGGGAATGTCACCCTCAAAAACATAATTTCTATCTCGAAATCTACTACGCTGAACAAAATAGCTATCTCAAAATATTGATTGAAAGTGTTTCGGGAAATGGTGGGCGTGGAAGGGGTGTTATTCTCCTTCCAATCACTTTCGACTATTAAAAAGGGTACAAGCCACTCCAATTTCCAATTAAATGAGCCCTTTTCGAAGTTTTTACGACAACTTCTTCGATACAAAGGGGCCTGCTCTAAAGGAAAAAATTAATAAATAATACATTGTCCCAACATCGTTCTTACATGCCCCCAGGGCATAACTTAAAACCCTGGCCCTGGGGGTTGTGGGGGAGTGTCCTCCTCTTTACTTAGTCCCCGTTTCTTGGCTCGTTCTCGAGTGTCCCCGTTCTTTCCTTAGGCAGCGCGATCGCGCTGCCTATGATTTATACATCAACTTTCTACATAAACCTTATATGCCCCCAGGGTAAAACTTACAACCCTTGCCCTAAGGGCTGTGGGGGAATGTCCTCCTCAAAAACATAATGTCTATCTCGAAATCTACTACGCTGAACAAAATGGCTATCTCAAAATTTTGATTGGATGTGTTTCGGTAAATGGTGGGCGTGGAAGGGGTTTTAGTCGCCTTCCAATCACTTTCGACTATTAAAAAGGGTAAAAGCCACTCTAATTTTCCAATTGAATGAGCCCTATTCGAAGTTTCTACGACAACTTCTTCGATACGAAGTGCCCTGCTCTAAAGGAAAAAATTAATAAACAATACATTGTCCCAACATCGTTCTTACATGCCCCCAGGGCATAACTTAAAACTCTTGCCCTGAGGATTGTGGGGGAGTGTCATCCTCTTTACTTAGTCCCCTTTTCTTGTCTCGTTCTCGAGTGTCCCCGTTCTTTACTTAGGCAGCGCGATTGCGCTGCCTATGATTTATACAACAACTTTCTATATAAACCTTATATACCCCAGGACATAACTTACAACCCTTGCACTGAGGGCTCTGGGGGGGGGGGGGTTATCATCCTAAAAGACCTATTTTTCAGAACGTTCAACTATGTTGAACAAAATGGATATCTCAAAATTTTGATTGGATGTGTTTGGGAAAATGGTGGACGTGAGAGGGGCGTCAATCGCTATCCAATCACTTTCAGCTATCAAAAAAGGCACTAGCCCTTTCAATTCTCAATTGAATGAGCCCTTTTCAAGTTTCTACGACAGCGCTTTCAATAAAAACTTTATATGCGTCCAGGGCATAACTTACAACTCGTGCACTGAAGTTTCTGAGGGGGTTATCATCCGAAAAGACCTAATTTCCAGAACCTTCATCTACGTTGAACAAAATGGATATCTCAAAATTTTGATTAGACGTGTTTGGGAAAATGGTGGGCGTGAGAGGGGCATCAATAGCTATCCAATCACTTTCAACTATTAAAAAAGGCAGTAGCCCTTTCAATTCCCAATAGAATGAGCCCTTTTGAAGTTTCTATGACAACGCCTTCAATAAAAACTTTATATGCCCCCAGGGCATAACTTACAACCCTTGTCATGAGGGCTGTGGGGGGTGGGGATGTCATCCTAAAAGACCTAATTTCCAAAACTTTCAACTACGTTGAATAAAATTGCTATCTAAAAATTTTGATTGGATGTGTTTGGGGAAAAAGTGGGCGTGAGAGGGGGGTTAGTTGCCCTCAAATCACTTTTAACTATTAAAAAGGATACTAGCCCTTTGAATTTCAAATCAAAAGAGGTCTTTTTCAAGTTTCTACGACAAAGATTTCAATAAAAACCTTATATGCCCCAAGGACATAACTTATAACCCTTGCCCTGAGGGTTGTTGGGGAGTGTCCTCCTCAAAAACATATTTTCTATCGGGAAATCAGCTACGCTGAACAAAATGACTATGTCAAAATTTTTATTGGATGTGTTTGGGGGAATGATGGGTGTGAGGGGGAATAGTTGCCCTCCACTCACTTTCGACTATCAAAAAGGGCACTAGCCCTTTGAATTTCCAATCGAATGAGCTTTTTTCGAAGTTTCTACGACAACACCTTCTATAAAAACATTATATGCCCCCAGGGCATAACTTAAAACCTTGCCCTGAGGGCTGTGGCGGAGTGTCCTCCTCAAAAAAAAATTCAACTACGCTGAACAAAATGACTATCTCAAAATTTTGATTGGATGTGTTTGGGGGAAAGATGGGCGCGGCGGGGGGGGGCCAGTTGCCCTCCAATCACTTTAGACAATTAAAAAGGGCACTAGCCCTTTGAATTTCCAATCGAATGAGCCTGTTTTGAAGCTTCTACGACACAGCTTTCTAATAAAAACCTTATATGCCTCAAAGGCACAACTTAAGACCCTTGCCCTGAGGTTTGTGGGGGAGTGTCCTCCTCAAAAACAAATTTTCTATCTGGAAATCAACTACGATGAAAAAAATGGCCATCTCAAAATTTTGATTGGATGTCTGGAGGAATGATGGGCATGGGGCAGGGGGGGCTTGTTGCCCTCCAATCACTTTCGACTATTAAAAAGGGCTCTAGAACTCTCGATTTCCAATCGAATGAGCCCCTATTGAAGTTTCTACGACGACCCTTTCCATATGAAGTGTCCTGCTCTAAAGGAAAAAAAAAGAATGATACATTGTGCCAACATCGTTCATATATGCCCTCAGGGCATAGCTTAAAACCCTCGCCCCGAGGGTTGTGATACGAAATGCCCGGGTATGGAGAAAAAAAAACATTGTGCCCACATCGTTCTTTACTTAGGCAGCGCTGTCATGCTGCCTATGATTAAAATTAAGGACTGGCCGTATTCCTACTCTTCTTGCTCTACATTTAACTATTTCATTATTATCTGTGTCACTTGCTTTACTATTGGGACCTTTCTTTAGGGCAGCAGCCTGAATTGATATATATTTTTTTGAGTTGGTTTGGATTTGTTATTTACAGCACCAGTAGAGGAGGGGGTACCAGCGCGACGATCACCACGTGGTTTATGGTTTTCTCAGTGAGAATGAAAAAACAGGAATTTTCCAGCTTGAAAAAAAATAAATTTTGTAACATTTATGTCTGTTTTTATGGTATTTGTCAGTGAGAATTTTAAAAACAGGAATTTTCTCACATTTTTGTATGTTTTTTTGTTTTTTGTCAGTGAGAATTTGAAAAAACAGGAACTTTCTCACTGAGAAAACCATAAACCATGTGGAGCAGTCACGAGTCAGAACACCTGTGCTGTCGACCTCAATTCACCTATCGTGAATCAATAATTCCCCTTAGAAACAACAAATTAATTTCCCCTTTCTTGACAGATCAGTCAATCAATGACATCATCTGTCAGACTTTAAAAATTTTCGCCTAGAAACATTTCTCCAGGAATAGATCCAAATCATTAATGTCTTTGCCTCGGGAACAGTTCTACTGGTCGAACTCCAAAGGATATTAATAACCAAAGGCCATGGAAACAATTAGGCAAGAAACATCTGAGCGATGAATTGTTTTAGCGCGCGAAAAGGTTTCATATTAATTTGAAATGCGTTAGCGCAGAGATGCCAATAACAAAGGAACACGCTGAATTTACGTTTAGGGATTATTTGGGCGAAACCGTTTTAGACAGGTTATGGAACTATTTCGGCGAAACAGATAGAGACATTTTAAAAGAAGATTTTTGAAGAGATTTTAGAAGAGAATTTGAGTGTGGTCGTTATAATACACAAGTTTCATTTGAACAGTGTTGTGAGGTCCTCTAACCCAACCCCAAAGGGTTCCAATCCTCCTACCCCAACCCCGAAGGAAGCCCCCGGTCCTCAAAGCCCCCCAAACTCCCAAAGGCCCTCCACCGGTCCCCCAAAGGCCCACCCAGACCCCCAAAGGCCATCCCCAGGCCCCAAATGTCCCCCAGGCTCCCAACTGTCCCCCCGGACACTCAAAGGCCCCCAAGCTCCCAAAGGGCCACCGGCGCCCCAAAGGCCCACCCAGGCCCCCAAAAGGCCTCCCCGGGGCCCCCCACGGCCCATCGAGCTCCCCAAGGACCCACGGGGTCCCAAAGGCCCACCACCAGTCCCCAAATGTCCCCCAGGCACCCAAAGGCCCACCCGGCGTCCCCAAGGCCCCCCCCGCCCCCCCAATGCCCTCCCCCGACCCCCAACCCCATCCCCCGGTCCCCCAAGGCCCCCCGAGCTCCCACAGGACCACTAACCCTCGAGGGGCCCACAGACCCTCAAAGGCTCTCCCCGAGCACCCATCTTTCCTTGATGGGTATTGTCTGAAACCAATGTTTGGGATTTGTAGTTTGCTACTTCAGTGTTTTCTGAGCTACGGTTTCATATTATTTCATAGGTGAATTCTGTCTGAAACCAATAGTTTGGGATGAGTAGTTTTCTATTTCAGGCTTTTATGAGCTAGGTTTCTTAGCCTTTCGTTGATGTGTGTTGAGTGAAAATTATGATTTGGGAGTTGTAGTTTGTTATTTTTGACTTTTCTGAGTTGGATTTCTTAGTCTTTAATAGGTGAGTGGTGTATGAAACCTATGATTTGGGATGTGTAGTTTGCTATTTTCGACTTTTCTGAGCAGGATTTCTTAGACTTTCATAGGTATGAGTTGTCAGAAAATTATGATTTGGGATGTATAGTTTGCTATTTCAGACTTTTCTGAGCTAAGGTTTTCTAGTATTTCGTAGGTGAATGTTGACTGAAACCAATAGTTTGGGATGACTAGTTTGCTATTTTTGACTTTTCTGAGCTAGGTTTCTTAGACGTTCTTAGGTGAGTGTTGTCTGAAACCTATGATTTGTGATATTTAGTTTGCTATTTTTGACTTTTCATAGCAGGATTTCTTAGTCTTTCATAGGCATGTGTTGTATGAAACCTATGATTTGGTATGGGTTGATTGCTAACTTTGACTATTATTAGAAGGATTTATTATACAATCATAGGTGTTTTTTGTCAGAAACATATAGATTGGGATGACTAGTTTGCTATTTTTGACTTTTATGAGCTAGGTTTCTTAGCTGTTCGTAGGTGAGTGTTGTCTGAAACCTATGATTTGGGATATGTAATTTGCTATTTCCGACTTTTCATAACCTGATTTCTTAGTCTTTCGTAGGTGTGTGGGGTCTGAAACCACTGATTCGGGGTTTTTGGGTAGCTTTTTTTTAGTTTTCTTAGCTTGATTTCGTAGCCCTTCGTAGGTGTGTGTTGACTGAAACCTATGATTTGGGATGGTTCATTTACAATTTTTGACTTTTCTGAGCTAGATTTCTTAGCCTATGATATGTGTGTCCTTTCAGAAAATTATGAATTGGGAGGTGTAGTTTGCTTTTTGGACTTTTCAGAGCTACGATTCTTAGTCACTCATAGGTATTTATTTTCTGAAACTACGAGTTTGGAATGAGTACTTTTATATTTAATAATATTCTGATAGAATGTTTATTATTATTTAGTAGTTGAATTCTGTCTGATACTAATTATTTGGTATATTTAAATTACTATTTCGGGATTTTCTGAGTTGGATTTCTTAGTCTTTTCATATGTGTGTGGTGGCTGAAACCTATGATTTGGTGTATGTAGGTTGATATATACGACTTTTATTAACTATGTATCTTAGCATATAATATTTATGTTTTCTAAGAAAATTATTATTTGGGATTTGTAGTTTGCTATTTCAGTCTTTTCTGAGCTAAGGTTTTCTAGTATTTCGTAGGTGAATGTTGTCTGAAACCAATAGTTTGGGATGTGTAATTTGCTATTTCCGTCTTTTCATATCCGGATTTCTTAGTCTTTCTTAGGTGTGTGGTGTCTGAAACCTATGATTTGGGATGTGTGGGTTGCTATTTCAGGCTTTTCTGAGTTGGATTTCTTAGTCTTTCATAGGTGTGTAGTGTCTGAAACCTATGATTTGGGGTATATGGATTGCTACTTTTGACTTTTCTGAGCTGGATCTCTTAGCCTTTCATATGTGTTTGTTGTCTGAAACATATTGTTTGGGATGACTAGTTTGCTATTTTTGACTTTTTTGACCTAGGTTTCCTAGCCGTTCATAGGTGAGTGCTGTCTGAAACCTATGATTTGGGATATGTAATTTGCTATTTCTGACTTTTAATAACCGGATTTCTTAGTCTTCTGTAGGTGTGTGATGTCTGAAACCTATGATTTGGGGGTGTGTGGGTTGATATTTTTTGACTTTTCTGAGCAGGATTTCATAGCCATTCGTAGGTGTGTGTTGACTGAAACCGATGATTTGGGATATGTAGTTTGCTATTTTTGACTTTTCTGAACTGGATTTCTTAGTCTTTCATAGGTGTGTGTTGTATGAAACCTATGATTTGGGATGTGTGGTTTGCTACTTTTGACATTTCTGAGCTGGATTCTTAGCATTTCATAGGCGTTTGTTGTCTGAAACTTCTATTTTGGGATGAGTAGTTTGCTATTTCAGTCATTTATAAGATAGGTTTCTTAGCCGTTCATAGGTGAGTGTTGTGTGAAACCAATAGTTTGGGATGTGTAATTTGCTATTTCCGACTTTTCATAACCGGATTTCTTAGTCTTTCGTAGGTGTTTGGTCTCTGAAACCTATGATTTGGGGTGTGTAGTTTGCTATTTCCGGCTTTTCTGAACCGGATTTCTTAGCCTTTCGTAGGTGTGTGGTGTCTGAAACCTATGATTTGGGGTGGATGGATTGCTACTTTTGACTTTTATGAGATTGATTTAATAGCCATTCATAGTTGTTTTTTTACTTAATAATATATTGATTTTTTTCTATTTTGATTTTTTTGACATTAATTAGAAAGTTTTCTTAGAAGTTAATATGTGTGTGTTGTATGAAAACTATGATTTGGGATATGTAATTTGCTATTTATGACTTTTCATAACCGGATTTCTTAGTCTTTCGTAGGTGTGTGTTGTCTGAAACATATGATTTGGGGGTGTGTGGGTTGATATTTTTCTACGTGTCTGAGCAGGATTTCATATTCAATCGTAGGTGTGTGTTGACTGAAACCTATGATTTGGGATGGTTAATTTGCTATTTTTGACCTTTCTAAGCTAGATTTCTTAGCCTTTCATAGGTGTGTCCTTTCAGAAAATTATGATTTGGGAAGCACACAAAAACTTACACAT